>NC_063452.1:37328649-37628649 GCF_020379485.1 Brassica napus | reverse complement strand
TGGGACATGTGATCACCAAGGAAGGAGTGTCAGCTGATCCCGAGAAGGTGGAAGCTATGAAACAGTGGCCACAACCTAAAAACGTAACGGCTCTGCGAGGATTCCTTGGGCTCACGGGGTATTACATGAAGTTTGTGCTCTCTTATGGGAAGATTGCGAGACCGATGACATAGTTGTTGAAGAAGGATGGGTTTTATTGGACAGTGGAAGCGACACAGGCGTTTGAACAGCTGAAAGGAGCAATGTGTAGCTTACCGGTCTTGAGATTGCCAGACTTCAGGAAAGCGTTTGTGGTAGAGACACATGCCTCAGGTAGCGGCATAGGGGCCGTGTTATCTCAAGAAGGCCGTCCTATTGCCTTCATCAGCAAATGGTTTTCCAGCAAGGGCAGAGTTAAGTCAGTTTACGAGCGGGAGCTACTGGCAATAGTGTTTGCAGTCACCAAGTGGAGACACTACTTAACGGGTCGACAGTTCACAATTAGAACTGATCAGAAGAGTTTAAGGCACTTGTTGGAGCAGAGGGCAGTCTCGGTGGAGCAGGAAAAGTGGGCTTCTAAGCTATTGGGGCTTAATTTCATCATTGAGTACCGTCCAGGGAAGGAGAACAGAGTGGCAGACGCCTTGTCTCGACGTATGGATAAGAAGGAGGAGTCTCAGGAATTGCGAGAGTTTCAGTTAACAGCTCCACTCTCTATTGACATGGATGAACTGGCCTTTCAAGTAGAGAAGGATGATACACTTCAGATGATAATAAGAGGCATTCAGCAGGGGAAAAGGACTATGCAGACTTCACCGTCGACAAGGGTATGTTGTTTAAGGAAGGGAGACTCGTAATTCCCGCTAAGTCTCGGTTCATTCCGACATTATTGAAGCAGTTTCACTCAAGTGCCATAAGAGGACATGAGGGGGTGTTAAAGACGTTCAAGAGAATGGCACGGGAAGTGTACTGGCAAGGAATGAAAGGAGACATTACTGAGTTTATCAAGTCTTGTGAGGAATGTCAGAAGAATAAATACTCAACGCTTTCTCCAGCAGGACTCTTATCTCCCTTGCCTATACCGACTCAGGTATGGTCTGATATCAGTCTCGACTTCGTTGAAGGGTTACCAGTTTCGAAGGGCTTTGATGTGATTTTAGTAGTGGTGGATCGGTTGTCAAAGTATGCACACTTCTTAGCTATCAAGCATCCTTTTTCGGCCAAGACAGTTGCGGAAGTGTTTGTGAAAGAAGTGATTAAGCTGCATGGGTTTCCAGAGACAATGGTGTCTGATCAAGATAAGGTTTTTCTGAGTCAATTTTGGTCAGCTCTGTTTGCAACGCAAGGCACCGTCCTTCACAAGAGCACCGCCTATCACCCGCAGTCAGACGGACAGACGGAGGTTGTTAACAGGTGTCTGGAAGCTTACCTGAGGTGTTTTGCAGGTCGCAAGCCAACGTCGTGGAGTCAATGGTTACCGTGGGCGGAGTACTGGTACAACACCTCATACCACTCTTCTTCCAACACCACTCCCTTTAAAGCCTTGTATGGCCGCGACCCACCAAAGTTGTTACGTTATGGAGATGTTCCTACTTCAAATGCGGAGGTCGAAGTGTTAGTTCAGAGTCGTGATGACTTGCTGCGGGAGCTACGTGAGAATCTAGCAGAAGCTCAAACCCGTATGCAAGCCTCAGCGAACAAGAAGCGTCGAGATGTGGAGTTCAGTGAAGGAAAATGGGTCTACCTGAAGCTACGGCCCTACAGACAGATCACTGTTGCCATGAGAAGAGCTGAGAAACTGGCTCCGAGGTTCTTTGGGCCGTATCAGATTGAGAAACGCGTCGGTAAGGTGGCGTATAAGCTCTTGCTCCCCGCAGGCAGTCTTATACATCCAGTCTTTCATGTGTCGCAGTTGAAGAAAGCAGTTGAACCGCGGACTAAGGTACAAGAACTTCCCTTGATCCTTTCTTCTTCCTTTGAGTGGAACACAATACCTGAGGAAGTGCTGGAAGTAAGGAAGTCAAAGAATGATCAGAGAGCTGAAGTGTTGGTTAAGTGGAAAGGACTTCCAGATTTTGAGAGCTCGTGGGAAGCAGCGCAGAGGTTTAAGGAACAGTTTCCGCAATTTCCGCTTGAGGACAAGCTGGCTCTTCTTCGGGGGGGGGGGGGGGTATTGATAAGCTAGCAGTTCCCTTAGCATTTGCTCAGAGAAGGTCGAGGTCGAAGAGACAGAGAAGTGGCTGAAGTGAAGAAGAGAAGAGATGGAAGAAAGACTCTAAGTGAGAGAGAGGGTCTTAATAATTATGTTAAGTCGTTTGAGTTATGAGTTGTCGTTTTGATATTTTCTTTAGGCTTACTTAGTCGAGTTATGTGTGTGAGAAACATGATCAAAACAATTAATCAAATATCTATCTTCTCATCTTATCTTCTCTCTCTCCTCTCCCCTTTCTGTCACGAGATAAACCCTAATCTTCAGGGCTTTATCACTTGCTCCTATACAACAATCTATATTCACACAATCACACGCATAACCAAAAAAAAACTCAATCACCTATACAACATTCATTTATTCCGAATCTAAAAAGATTAAGAATACCTGTTGATCGTAATCCTCTTCTTCTCTTCGTTCGAGAGATCTATATCAAAGTTCTGTGGAGTCAAGGTGTTCCCGCAGAAAAATCTCGGCGTAAAATCAACTCCATTTCTATAAAAGTTCGAACAAAGATAAATATTCGGAAAAATATTTTCTTTTGTTATTGGGTGCAAGAAGGATTAGAATACCCGTAAATAGGATGTGCACGGGTTGCAGCGGCTTGAATCATGGATCTCCGGTTAACCACCGCGGTGGAGCGGATGATCCTGTGGATGTTAATTAAAGCTTTTCGGCTGGCCATTTTGTTTCTCTTCTTTATTGTACAAGGTAATGTTAATTTTGTAACGAAGGGAATAACAAAAGTGGTACTTATAGATCAATAATGGGCCCTACACTTGCCGTGACCCTCTCTTGACCACATTGGAATGCAATTATTTCTTTAAAAAATGATGAAATGGCTTTTAGCCCAACGTTCTAAAGGGATGATTGGAAAAACGTTTGGAAGAAACAAAATCCAACAAAATCAACTCCATTTCTATAAAAGAGTTAAAAAGAAAAGATAGACGTGACACAAAATAATGAAAACTCTTTAATAGAAAAAGTTGGAAGATTCGAGAAAACAACTAATTTTGGCTTTTCGAGAAAAAAATATTTTTTGGAAACAAAAAAAATAGAAACCAGTGGCACAGAAATAGGGACTAAAACACAAAATTCCATCACGCCATTACAAAACAACGAAGTGCCCAGAATCGGATCATCAGTATCAAAGACAAGCGTGAGAAGTTGATAGAGAGTGATATCGAGGTGGAGAACGTGGTTGTTCAATAGTTTCCAGACCTTTTCTCTACCTCTTCGCCGACAGAGCTAGACGCCTCCTTCCGTTTCATTTCAAAAAAGACGTGTCATGCCGACAACATGTTACTTTTAGAGGAACCGTCGGAACATGAAATTAGAAGAGCTCTATTCGACATCAACCCGGATAAAGCACCCGGACCGGATGGCATGACTAGTAATTTGTTTCAAAAATTCTGACGTGAGATGCGTCATGACATTATTAGACTTGTGCGAGACTTCTTCACAACGGGCAGTTTTGACCCACTATTGAACCAGGCGAATATCTGCCTCGAAAAAGAAGAAACCTTGGGACATGACTGAGTTCAGACATATCAGTCTTTGTAATGTTAGCTACAAGATTATATCTAAGCTTTTATGCAAAAGACTTAAGAGGGTTATCCCACGCTTGATCTCCGAGATACAATCTGCCTTTGTGGCAAAACGATTGATTACTGATAACATTTTGATAGCACAAGAAAATTTTCACGCCCTACAGACGAACCAGAGATGTATGAAAGATTTTATGGCTATTAAAACAGATATGAGCAAAGCTTATGATAGTTTAGAGTGGAGTTTCATAGCAGCTTTGATGTTGAAGATGGGATTTGTTGAAAGACTGATTGACCTCATTATGTGTTGTATCACGTCGGTCACATATCAAATTTAAATCAATGGGCAACCAAGAGGGCGAATCTTACCAAGGAGAGGTTTGAGACAAGGAGACCCCATTTCCCCCATTTTGTTTATCTTGTGTACGGAGGCGTTGATCTCGCTCTTAAACGGAGCTGAAGCGGAGAAGAAGATTGTAGGTATCCGTGTTGCTAGGGCGAGCCCAAGGATCTCTCGCAGATGACAGTCTCTTCTTCTGTAAGGCGAAATTAAGCCAATGCAAGGAGATCATAGACATTCTAGACATATATGGCAAGGCATCAGGACAAAGACTAAATGCGTTTAAATCCTTGATGTTTTTTGGAAACCGAGTGGAGCATTCTCAAAAGCGAGATATAAATGATGTCCTAGGCTTTTCTTCTGAAGGAGGCATGGAGATGTACCTTGGATTACCTGAAAAAATCTGTGGCTTGAAGATGAAAGTGTTCTCCTTTGTACAATATCGGCTCAATGGGCGCGTCAACACTTGGTCATCAAGACTCCTCTCCAAAGGAGGAAAAGAAGTTCAAGTTAAATTTGTGGCTCAAGCAGTTCTGACATTTGTGATGTCGTATTACTTGCTTCCACAAAGCATTACCGATAAACTAAGAAGCATAAATTCTAATTTTTGGTTGAGCTCAAAACAGAACAGCAGAGGTTTACATTGGATAGCATGGGACAAGATATGTACCTCCAAGGATTCAGGGGGACTAGATTTTAGGTTTTTGAGATCTACATGACTTCAATATGGCGCTTCTTGCAAAACAATTTTAGAGACTAATTCATTACCTGAAATCCTTATTAGCACGTGTTTTAAAAGGAAGGTACTACAATCACACCTCTCCCTTAGAAGATCGACGAACATGCTCACCATCATATGGATGACGTAGTATCATGGCAGCAAAACCGGTACTCATTTTGGGTTTACGGA
Source organism: Brassica napus (assembly GCF_020379485.1). Taxonomy (NCBI): domain Eukaryota; kingdom Viridiplantae; phylum Streptophyta; class Magnoliopsida; order Brassicales; family Brassicaceae; genus Brassica; species Brassica napus. The sequence goes on along the minus strand of NC_063452.1, from coordinate 37,623,664 downwards.
AAACGATTGATACGGGTCGAGATACAAGAGTTTGGAGTGAGTCTTGGGTTCCAGACTCAGTGGCTCGGCCATCTAGACCTGCCGACCACATTATTTACAGGCTACCCCAACTTCTTGTTCAGTCCTTTATTAGGAATGATATCAAGGAGTGGGATATACAGCTTTTACGAGAATTATTTCACCCAGATGATATCCCGTTGATACTTGAGCTAAAACCTTCTCGCTCTCTTGCTTCGGATTGATATGTATGGAACCACACAAAATCAGGAGTATATTCAGTTAAAACCGGTTATGACTTACTCCGATCAACCAAGCTGAGTCTTACACATGAAGAGATTCTAGAACTGAGTATCACGAGTCTTCAAAGCCATGTGTGGAAGTTAAAGGCCCTGAGTAAGATGGAACATTTCTTGTGGCAGGCTATCTTGGGCTGTGTGGCGATGACAGAGAGGCACAATTATAGACACATGGTCACCGATAGGAGTTTTCCTAGATGTGTTGGCCCAGTGGAGTCGATTAATCATCTTCTTTTTGAATTCCCCCCAGCCCTGCAGGTTTGGGCTTTATTGGACTATACGTCCCTTCCGGGTTAATTTCTGAGTATATCTATATACCATAACATGAACTTTCTATTTTGGAAGAGAAAAGAGGTGGCTCCACTGAGACCACAATTCAATATCTTCCCATGGATCTATTGGTACATTTGGAAGGCGAGGAACGACAAACTCTTTAATGGAAAAGTCGTATTCCCGATTGACACTCTCCAACACGCGTCTATTGAGGCAGAATGTTGAAGGAAGGCTAACGAAAAGGAGGAAGTAAATGAGGATCATGATGACCCTCCTACTACAGAGGTTGAGACAGTGCCCCCTTGGATACCTCAAATCTCTATATGTCAAATTGATGCGTCATGAATCGATAATGGCAGTTTTAGTGGCTTAGATGGAGTCTTAAGGATCAAATTGGTTCTGAATATTTCGGACTACGGGTGTGCAGCAGGAGCCTCTCAGCTTTGCATGCTGAGATGGAAGGTTTACTTTGGGCAAACTCATGTATGAGAGACATGAGGATAACCTCGATACGGTTTGAGACGGACTTTTCAGACCTAGTGGACATGACTACAAACCCGGTGGATTGGCCAACATCCGCGACAAAGATCGAAGTGTTCCAGAGATTACAAGAGGATTTCGAGGATGTGAGCCTGTCTCATATTCCTTGAAGTAAGAATAGTCGGGCAGACGCGTTAGCAAAAGAAGCAAGGATCAGAGAATTTATTTATTTTTTTCATATAGATCAGACCCGGTCAGACGGAGATGATCCTTAGAAAATCAGCTCGTCTGACCACCGCTTGAGCTAGCGTAGATAGACAACTGATAAAAAAAAAGATTGGGAAAACGTTCAAAGAGACGTTAGGACGAAACTGCTAAGGGTCCAACGCCCATCACAATAGTTTTAATTATCTGTCACACGTGTGCTAAAATACTTGAACCGCTTTTAACATAGCTGCGTTATCACGCTGGAAAAAGAAGAGTTTGGTATCCAAATATCACCAAAAATCAAGAAAAATATAATATTTTCAAATTTTATATTTTCTGTATTGATTTCTTTTGTTTCAGTCAAAACCCACAAAAATATTAAAATACTCTTCGAATATTTTTAAATCTAAAATATTAAGATATTCTTCGAATATTCTTATATTTAGATTTAAATTAACTTTAAAAAATGAAACTAACTGAATTTTGTAAGTTTTGTTAACAAACCCGTTATTTTATCCCTAATATCTATATTAAAATCATTAATAATGAATAAAAAAACTCTATAATACTAACAGTTTTGCACCCGAACATGAGAGTCATCGACTTTATTAATCATGAATCAAAGGAATGGAATGTTGGATTACTGGAGGATTATGTTAGCCCTGCTGATATACCTTTCATAAGGAGTTTGACCATAAGCTCAACTCATCGGCGTGATACATTCAGTTGGAACTACACTAGGAATTATTAGTATACTGTTAAATCTGGATATTGGGTAGCTCGAAACTGACTGAGGAAGAAAAGGAGGTGCTGGAGCCAAGTATCACTAAGCTTCAAGCCTTTGTTTGGACGATAAAAGCGCCTCAAAAGATATGTCATCTTATATGGCAATTGATCACATGTCATGTGGCAGTAACGATGAATTTAATACGGCGTAATATGAGGTGCGATAGCTATTGCTCACGATGTGGAGAACCAGAAGAATCTGTCACTCATGCCATATTCGAATGCCCGCCAGCTTTACAAGCTTGGTCCCTATCAACGACTCCAACAAGTCCAGATATCTTTACGCTACCGAGTATTTATGATAATATGGATTATTTTTTCTGGAGAAAGAACAATATTCTCGAGCCAGAATTAGACAGAGATCCTTATCCCTGGATAATCTGGAATATTTGGAAGGCCCGAAATGACAAACTCTTTATAGGGATAGACATGGATCCATTGGAGTTAGTTCGCTATGCAGAGAGTGAATGTCAAGCTTGGTTTAATGAAAATGAGATGGTGCCACCAATTCTACAAGATCACAGTATTGAAGAACCCTAAGTCTTATGCTTGGGTAATATCTGCATGTTAGATGGGTCATGGACATCCACATCACAACTCATCGGGTGTGGATGGGTTTGGATGGACAGCTTTGGGAAGGTTCAACTTATGAGGACACAAATTTACATTCGACGCGAGTCTGCCTTACATTCAGAAGTAGAATCACTGCGATGGGCGATGGATATGCTTCAACATTTGACATGCCAGAGCTTTGGAACAAATTGTAAGAAACTGATCGCCATGATTAAGGAGCCTCATGGTTGGTCAAGCTTTACAACAAAATTGGAAAGGATAGAGACTCTGTAGATATACTTCCTGGACTTTAAGTTCATTCATATTTCACGAGCGCAAAATAAGATTTCTGACTCTTTAGCTTGGACTGTGAGGTCTTTCCATAAAGAGCTTTATTTTATTGGTTGTTCTATTCCGGTCTGGTTACCCAGACCACCTCAAGTTTGAATAATATAATAGCCGTTGGTTGTCAAAAAAAAAAAAATCAATCGCACATACATTCAGTCATATACAAAACTAATGTTACTTTTAAATACTTTTATGCAGAGACATCATGGCTGATCAAACAAGAACTTCTTTGCAAACACCAACTGTTGAGCTGATTCTCCTCTTTCACTTTTTTTTCTTTAATTTTTATCGTTCATACATATTATTGTTTTTACAAAACGTAGTTTTTCTTCCTCATTGTTTGATTTTCATCTCAAGTATTCCATATTTTATTGTATTATTAGCATGATTATTTTTATGGCCACTTTGGATTTTTTTAGGTGATTCTCTTATTTGACTTTTCTCTTTAACGGTTGACAAATAAAAAAAGAAAAATATGCCAAAACGGAAAAGGAAAACAAATACATTGTCTTTTTGCCATAAATCTTTTTTTGTCGGATTTGGACTTAGATACCCCTGGCCAACTTCAAAAATTCATATCAATTATTTTAAGAGTGAGAAAAATATGAAAAATTATTCAAAATGTACATAAACATGAAACAATCATATGAAAAATAATTTGGTTAACGAAATATTAGTGAAACACAATTTCATTTTTGATCTACGGATAGCAGAAAACAAAATCTACTAACTACAGATATATAGATCGTAGTTTCGGTTAACTACATTAGATATTTGGTGCTTACATATTTTAAAATCTACGATTTGGTAATTTGTCTACTACTGCAGAAAGAAAAGGTTACAGTTTTGCTTACGATCTAAACCACGAAAGATTTCATGAACTAGTTTTTCCTATATATCTACTGGCTGGGAATCACATAATCTGGCAGTTACTAATAATCGACCATGGTAATATTTCGTTATCTACTAAGATACTATATTCTATCTCTGCCAGATTAGACATTCTACCGTCGTATGTACCATCATATATACAATCTATTGGCAGCAGAATGCATGTTCTGCCAAATTCGTAATATTTACATATTTCTTAAATCTCTCCAAAATCTGTTAAAAAATATTTTGTAAATCTTTATTTTTCCAAATTTGACTTGTTTCCTAAAGTTATTTTTATTTTTTCAAACGTGATCTCTCTTCTTCTTCACACGTTCTTGATTAATTTTGAAACTACCCCCAAAAATTTGAATCCCTTGTTGAAGAACATGCATATCTATGCCTCTTGTGGGGTGTGGAAATTTGATCCCCGTAAAGGATGGGGATTTTCTGTTGATAAGGAAAAAGGAGGTAGAGTACAAGCTGTGGATTGACAAGTTCCTTTGAAGATCTAAGGACTTCGGCTTTTGAGGATTTTGGAATTGACCAAAACGATGCCAAGTGTGGGAACCGAAATTTGCACTGTCGATTTCCGTTGATTTAGGAAAGATAGGAAACCCTAAATTTTCCAGAGGTCCCGGATATCTGCTAAACCATACGCCAAGCAATCAGAACACGAAAAATAGACTAAGTATGAAATTGATAAAATGAAAAGAGAGCAAAGAATATCTTATTCCGAATTTACGTATAAGCGTTTACAACAGGTAAGGCCTCGGCCGTAAGAGCTGTCAGCGAGATCCTATTTCAAACCACCTAAGACATGAAAACCTAGTTGAGTCGCATCTCGATAACAAAAACGGAAAATTGCCTAAATTGCTCTAAGTGCTTAGTTTTGCTCTGAGTAGAAAAATTGCGTCCCTCTGCATCTTTGACCTCGACATCCTTATATACTCATCTAGAGGCGGTTTTCTCTTTCCCTTTCTGCCCTCGGTCGAGTTTATCACTTTGCGGAAATATTCTATTTTTCTTCGATCTTTGTACTTATCTTCAGAAACTTCACATTTATCCTCCGAACTTGACATTTATCTTCTCCTGCATAAACCGTCATAACGATTGAGATTGATTTGGTATAAAATCGTAAGTGGGCTCTTAGCCGCGTTCTGGGCCTTTACGGGCCGTTTTCCGACTCAAGCGTTTTTTACGAATTTATAAAAAAGAACGCTTTCGAAACGACGTCGATTCCGAAGAACATTCAAATTCCTCGTATAGTGTAAGAAATTCGAGGTGTTTAGCTAACCGTTGCCGTTCATACGATCAATCCGAATGTTATTCAAGAGAACGAGTTCTTGCGGTTATTAAATCGTAAAGTTCCAACGGTGACTCCGATCGAGATGAAACAAGAGCAGGCTCGATCTAATTCTAAGGAGGGAGGGAGCTACGAGGACGGGATGAAGGCATGCTGATTTATCCATCTCGCCAAACGGGCGAGTTGGACGATGGGTGTTTCGCTGTCCGGGATCCATTTTCCGAAGCCTTGTGTAACCTATCTCGAAGACTTATCGTGTGAATCTTTTTCGGAATTGTTACGAACTTGTTTTTAGGTTTTCACACTTGTCTATTCTTTTGAATTTTACTTCTTCTTTTCAAAGAGGACATTTCTTCGGCAGTTTTCTGACGTTGATTTCGTCGTGACCGATTTTGACCCCAACATCGAGCTTGAGTTAAGCTATTTACCTGTCCCCAGTTATCATTGGGAATGATCGGCAAGTCAAATTTTTTCTTACATATGTACGTGGAAAAGCTTCTACAAGGTTGTGTGTGTCTATTTCACCTGTCAATGGAAAAACCGACAATATTGAGCTTCATAAGGAGCAATCTAACTCGCCTTTCAGAGAGCGAGGTGAGCCTTCCTCGTTTTCACCTCGAGATGACATTGGTAATTCATCTGAATCGAGTCAGTGTTCTATTTTGAACTGTAAATCTAAGTGATATAGTATGGTTTAATCTGCAACACGAAATCAAAACATGGGCTTACATCTCTTGCGATTTCGCATCGGTAGAATCGTCGATACCTATTCTCCGTCGTCGATAAACCAAACGTGGTTATGCCCTCGCCACACCAACATCTTGTAGGCACACCATGAGTAGAGATTCGAGGAAAACGAGCAGAAGATGTTGACGAATTGGTCATTGTGATTTCGTCTCTAGATTCCCAAGATTCGCAGAGAAAGAACCCTAATCCCCTTTTCTCTCTACTTTACGTTCTTAAGCTTTGACAAATGAAAAGAAAATCACGTGTTTGGGGGTGTGTGGACCCGAGTTTAGGGTCGGGTTTTAAGAATTTTTGGATGAGCCTAGTGGGTATAAAGTGTAAATGGTTATACTCTATAACACTTGTATTGGCTTATAAAATACTAAACTCTAATACAATAAAATCGACATATGAGAACTATATGAAGACAGAATTTGAAAATACTAATTTGTAAAACATATCTTAGTAATCACTTAATATCGTCATGTTACATACTAAATTAAAAATTGTTAAACACAAAATTCTTGTTTACTCTTGTTAAATACTACACCCTATAACATGATTTAGGGTATAGGGTTTGATCCACATCGAATTTAGGGGTTTGAACCGTATCAAATTAAGGGGTTTCAACCCTTTCTTATTTAAAATGTAAATTATAATAACAACCAACAACAACAATTAATCATGAACTCAAATACATTAGATAGGGTTCAAACCCTATACCCTAAATCACTTAATATATCTGTTTCAAAACATAAACAATAATCATGAACTGAAATAGTAGATCAGTATCAAAACAATAACAGTAGTGTATGAATTGAAATGATAAACCAAAAACTATCAAAGACAACAATCATGAACTAAGCACGCTTTGGAGGCTTAAATGTGGACCTTCGATACTGCAACACCTCATCATTTGCTGCTTCCCAAAGATCAAACGCTATCTTGTGTCGGGCTTCTTGGATGTTCTCGTCTTTCACCAAAGAGAAATCTAAGTCAAGTAGATTGCACTCTATGAACTTCAACGAATAAGCACCACAATCATTACCACTCCTGTTTAGGGTGCACATCGGGAAATATGAAACAGTATAATGTTTAACATTGAAATCTTTCTTCTTATCTGACGACTGGACAACCTTGACGATTCGTGGAATGAGGACGGCGAATGCTTCCACGGCCCTGTTGTTCTTCCTACCCCCACAATCGAAGACCTCAACTGTCCGGTTCACAAGATTGGCGCACATAGAGATCCAGTGGATTTAGTTAACACAAATAGGGATGTAGAGACGATCGACATCAACACTCCATACTGAACCTGTTCTTCCATGATATGGAAGCTCACCTCTTCCATACTTGAGAAGATTGTTGTCGACTTTGTACCCTCTCCTGTTCCCATCAAACTTGCCGTAGGCCGTAATGATCTGATTACTAAACATAGAGTTCATAAATGCTACTCGGTCTGACTTCCACCGATGCAGTGAGGTTTTTTCCCGAAACAAATACATCATGGTGTCCATGTCTTGAAAAAGACAATACAATTTTTTTTAGGAATGAGAACCAACAACATACTTCAATCTGCAAAATAATTCTGAGCTAAACTCACATAGTTCTTCAACCAATGATTATGCCCTATTATACGCAAAGCTAACTCTGCTTCAAATTTAGATGGCCCAATCTGAAGTACTCTGTAAACAGAAAGCATTAGTGTGACAATGTTTATGTGGCAGAATTGAGAAAAAGTAGTAAAACAATACAAATATTACTTACTTGGGATTGAGGATCCATTCACTTAGTCTGGAAAATTTTTCTTCTGCAACAAAAACCAATTCATAGTCGCTGTCTTTGCAACGGACTTCTGGATCATCAATATCATTCAAGAATGGTTGCTTAAAGATCTCTGGCCGGAAAGAAGTCATTGGCGTAGTGAATGTGGGAACCGAAATTCGCACTGTTGATTTCCGTTTAAATAAGGAAACTAGGAAAACCCTAATTTCCCAGAGGTCTCAGATATCTGTTAATACCATATGCCAAGCAATCAGAACACAATAATGACAACGATAAAGTATAAGAAATCGAAAAGAGAGCAAAGTAGATCTTATTCCGAATTAGCGTTAGAGCATTACAACAAGGTAAGAGTATGGGCTACGAGAGCTGTCGGCGAGATTCCTAGTTCTAAAACTGTAAGACGGCAATAACCTAGTTGAGTCACAGCTCGAATAACAAAAACAGAAATATGCCTAAATCGCTCTAAATGCTAAGTTTGCTCTGAAAAGGTCCTCCTCATGCCTCTCGCCTAGGACTCCTTATATACTGGCTCCTAGGTCAGTTTACGCTTTTCCTCTTCTGCCCTTAAGCCGCCATAGCATAAAAATGGAGATATTCCATTTTTTCCGATCTTCGTAATTATCTTCAAAATTTCGTATTTATCCGCGGAAATTTGACATTTTAATTTTCCTTGCGAACCAAGCGTAAACCGTCATGCGGCTTACGGGCTGTTGGTTAAGAAATCGTAAGTTGGGCCTCGAGTCATGTTTTAGGTCCCTTTGGGCCGTCTTCTGACTAGAAGCGTTTATTACGGCTTCTTTCGATAAAGAACGAACTTTCCGCGGTTTGTACGGTAAAGTTTGATCGATAACTTAGAATGGCGGGGGACTTGAAATGGGTTCGCTACGGTCTTCGGGAGATAGCATCGAAGGGTAGACGAGAATGCATGGACTAATGTCGTATCGACGTTTTGGAAGAGCTCGGTCGCTACGTAGCGACCAAGCGGAACGGACGCTCGGTCGCTACGTAGCGACCGAGAGGAACACGCGTTCGGTCGCTGCGTAGCGACCCTTTTTGAGCTCCTGTCCGATGTCTCGTGTTTCCTCCGCAAAGCTTTTCGTAAGGAAGAATCTATTTCAAAAAAGTATTTGTCGAAGAAGGTTTTTCGTTTTCTTCTTCGGACGTTTTGAATGTTAACTTCGTCGTAACCGTTTTTAACCCCAACAGTTAGCCCCCCAGCTCGTTAGAGTTGAGACTCTAGCGCACGGTTTGACGATTTTGGCAAAGTTAGGCATTTTGAACGAAGTTTACTTCAAACTCCGCGGAAGAGAATTCTCGAGAAAGTGTTTATTAAAATATATAAAATTCCAAGCCCATACTTCTATAAGTAGTGAGCTCTTGTCAATCATTTGCTTCACACCTTCCCTTCTTCAAACCTTCAAAACCTCTCTAGCTCCAAATCTCTTGCCTTTAACATGTCTTCTTCCAATGGTGACAAGAGAAGTTCCGATGTGGAGATGGGTGAGGCCACCTCTCCGGCGCCGATTCCGACTTCTCCGGTCGAAGCGCCGGCTTGCGTTGCTGACCATCTCTCCTTTCGAGAGAGACTAATTCGTCGCCAAGCCGAGAAAGAACAGGTGCGAGCCGGCGCCGAGTTCCCGTCCTCTTCTGCACTGTTTGCTCCGGGTCATGGGACCAAGGGCGTAACTCCGCGAGATACGGGAACTCTCACAGGCTCGGTCATTCCGGATGCTTCGGCTTTACCTGCTGGATTGTCCACGACTCTGATTCTCGTCGAAGATAAGGAGAGGGCCGCTGAATCTATGCCTCCTCCTCCGGCCAGGAAAGAGATCGTTCTAGCGCTGCGCGCTCCTAGTGTTGTTCTGGTTGCTCAGCCTAAGGGCCGGAAGAGGAAGTTTACCAGGGGCGGTGACGGGGAATCTTCGCAGCAAGGAGGCTCGAGTATAGCGTCAGGGCTTCGCGGAAAGGTTTGTCGCTCGCTTACTCTCTTGATTGTTACATATTTCTCTGAAAGACAACGGATCCCTAACTTTCTTCTCGTTTCGCAGTTCATGTCGTTGATCGACGGGATGATCAGTGAGTGCGGTTCTAAGACTAGTCGTCTCGCCGGGGAGTTGTTGGAGCTGCAGGGTAGATGGTCTGAAACTGAGGCCATGCTGACGGCTGTCAAGGATTCTCACTCCGTGAAAGTGTCGAAACTCGAGGTCGCGATAGGGGAGCTCGAGAGGGACCTCGGGAAGACGGCGAGTTCATTGCTTAAGGAAAAGAAAGCCAGGAAGGCCAAATCTTCGGAGGTGCGTCGTCTTCAGCGTCAGATCGAGGGCGATGCAGGGTTAGCGAGCCGCAGGATTCGAGAGGCCAAGGACGCTCTTCGTTATGAGTTTCAGGCTCGCTTGGCGAAGATCTCCGCCTTTCTGGGCTCCCTCGAGTGCATCCGGAATAGGGATTTAGCCTCTGCGACGATTGAGGGCGGGATGGCCGTGGTTCAGTCGTTCCAGAGTGAGACTCCTCCGACCTTAGAGGCCGAAGAGGCCCGACTGCCCGGCTGCAAGGGAGATTTGGCAGTTGTGGATGGAGATTTTGATCTCATCCTAGCTGACCTGAAATCCGCGTGCTTTCTTCTGACGTGTTCACTTGGCCCAGAGGGGAAAGATCCGGTGCTCGGAGAAGGCGGAGGCGATGCGGCTCCAGGCTTGGACGAAGCGACGGGTGAAGAGGGAGCGTGAGTTCTGAGGATGACTTTGGTTAGATCTCTTGCGGGAGATTTTTTTTTCTTTTTATGTTTGATGTTTCGGCCTTAAATGGCCTCATTTCGTGTTTCGGGACTGGCCGTATGTGGCATTGAATCCCTGCCGCTCTGCGGCTTTCTTTTTATGACAAAATGATAGAGTTGCATTTTTCATAAGTTTACGTATGGCGTGGAAGAAGGGTGATGAGTTGTCGTCTCATATTCTTCTTCGATGTGAAATGTTTCGTTCGAGATCTGTTTCAAGAGTTTTTCCGCGAGATATCGATTTCACGGGATATCTGAAGATGTCGAATATAAACATAGAGACATGGTTTTGGTATCTCGTATCTTTTGGATATCATTCCTTGAGAGGTTAGAGACTAGTGCGCTGGGTTTAGGGCAAGACCTAGGTTTACTTTCGGTTTTAAGATTTTATGCGGTGAGTAGCCGGCTATTGATTTATCTATCGCGATTTTAACCTGATTCGTACCGATTTAAAGTCTGCGATAGGTTCTCGGCTTATATGACTTGTTAGATATGAATCGAGCATCTCTCCGGAGACAATTTTTAAGCCAACCGGAAGTGCTGGACCAAAATTTCGGGTTTTTTTTATAGCGCTATTATCCTTGTGTCAGATGTACGAGAGTCATCTTCGTGAGATGGCTATGTCTTTTTAGGACGTTCAAGAGTTCGATGTGATCAGCACCGAACTTGGCGGCAGATGCCGTCGTTTAGAGTTTTTTGCGCAAGATATGTGTTAAAATGTTCGTCATTTTTTTACGGAGTGTCCGTTTTCGTCGTTCGGAAGAAGTAACCCTCAAGGCATCTCTCGCGACGTCTCGCGATGCCAAAGGCTGCTTCTCCTAACGGCTGATTTATTTTCGCATATCGAAAATGTTTTGCGGGTGAAAGGTAATTTGCTTGGTTAAGATATGTCGGAAACATCAAAGGCGTGGTCGGATGTTCCCGAGGTTTGAGAGTATACGAGTATACGTATCCACCCCCCCCCCCCCCCTTTTAATGAGGGGGGACAGATGAATTTCCCTTTCGACAAACTGCCTACGTACTCCTTATGGAGATCAAGCCGTCTCGCAGTTCGGTCATTGTGAGTTGGTTTGTTTAGTGATACTATTTTTTGAGATGCATCGCGTTCCAGGTCTTTGGAAATTTTATGCCTTGCATGTTGGCTATTTCGTAAGAGCCCGGTCGGACGACTTTTTTGATTTTATAGGGTCCTTCCCAGTTTGCTCCGAGTTTTCCCGCGTTTTGTTCAGCGGTGTTTTGGAAGACTTTGCGAAGGACCAGATCTCCCTGATTAAATCTGCGATTCCGTACGTTGGAATTGTAGTATTTTGCGGCTGGGTGTTGGTAATTTTTGATTCGGATGAGCGCTCGATCTCGGCGCTCGTTAATGAGATTGAGATCGCGAGGAGCATTGCGTTGTTGAGCTCCTCTCGTTCGGGAAGTAATCTTCTTCGAACACCGGGGAATTCTACTTCTGCGGGAATCATGCATTCCGTTCCGCACACCAGAGCGAAAGGGGTTTCTCTTATTGCTCACCTCGGGTTGGTACGGTGGGACCAGAGGACTCCCTCGAGTTTGTCGGCCCACCTGCCTTTTTTGGCCTCTAAGTGTTTCTTCAGTCCGTCGAGAATGGTTTTATTAATCGTTTCAGCTTGTCCGTTACACTGCAGATACCTGGGCGTTGATTTGTTAAGTCGTATCTTCCATTTTTCGCAGAACGCCTCGAACCGGGTGGAGATAAACTGAGATCCGTTATCGGTTACAATTTCGTAAGGAACTCCATGCCTACAGATACGAAACTTTCGACTTGGACATCTTTTATCTTGCATACGAATCTGCCTCTACCCATTTTGAAAAGAAATCGGTGAGGACTAAAAGGAAACGCTTTGCTTTGAATTATGAAAGGGACCGACGATGTCCATGGCCCAGCGCATAAAAGGATAGGGCGATGTGATGGAGGAGAGAACTTCGGCTGGTTGTCGGATGGTTGGAGCATGCCTCTGGCATTTTTCGCATTTTCGTGCGAACTTCTCGCAATCTCTGATCATCGTTGGCCAGTAGTATCCATGGCGCTTGATTTTCACTGCCAGTGATCTTCCGCCGGAATGATTGCCGCATGACCCAGAATGTACTTCTTCCATCACTTTTCTCGCTTTTTCCCCTTCCAGGCACGTCATGAGTGGTCCGGAGAATCTCCATTTGTAAATTTCACCATCCACTGTTACGTAGCGCGCGGCCTGTGTTCGGACTTTGTGGGCTGCCCATTTCTTGGTGGGCATGTGTCCGTTGATAATGTAGTCTCGAATTATCTGCAGCCATGGGGTATCGCAGCCGTAATCAGATTGCTCTGATTGCGGTCGTATCGTAACTTCTTCTTCTTCGTCATCATGACCTTCTATGAGGTTGACGACGATTGGTGGTCCGATGCTCGGATGTTCGATGAAATCGACCGGAGTCACCCTTTTAAGTCTTGGGTCAGAACTTGATGCTAAGGCCGCGAGAGCATCTGCCTGGACGTTTGTGGAACGGGGAATTCACGTAAGGGCAAAACCGTCAAACTTTTGAGCTAGTTTTTGGACCAGTTTGAGTTACGCATCCATCTATTCGTCCCTGGATTCATACTCTCCGCTGAACTGAATTGCCACTAACTGGGAGTCGCAGTAAGCGTGGATGTTTCGTATCTTCAAGCCGTGAGCCAAACGCAGCCCTGCGACGAGTGCTTCGTATTCGGCTTTGTTGTTTGAGGCGTGGAATTCCAGCCTGAATGATTGCTCTAAGATCTCGCTCATCGGAGATGTGAGGCGAATTTCGATGCCTGATCCCTGCTTGGACGAGGATCCGTCGACGTGAAGGAGCCAAGTGGAATTTGGTTCCTCGTTGGTTATGGTTTCTGTCGGTAGTTCGACCAAGAAGTCCGCAAGCACTTGTGACTTTGCGCTTGTTCTCGGTCGGTACTCGATATCGTACTCGCTCAATTCGACCGCCCATTTGGCCAACCGGGCCGATTGACTCGGGCTATGCAGAATCGTCTGTAGGGGAAAAGTCATGAGGACGACGATCGTGTGGGATTGGAAATATGGTCTTAGTTTACGGGCCGATGTTACGACCGTGCATGCTAATTTTTCCATTAGCGGGTATCTAGATTCGGCATCCCGCAAGGTTTTGCTTATATAGAAAATAGGTTTCTGTTCGCCGCGTTCTTCCCTGATCAGCACGCCGCTCACAGCTGTTGCCGATACAGCGATGTACAAGAACAAAGGTTCCCCCTCCACGGGTTTTGCAAGGACTGGAGGGGAAGCTAAATAAGGCTTCAGCTGTTGGAAAGCGTTTTCGCATTCTTCCGACCATTCGAATTTTTTATTTCCCCGTAAGACATAGTAGAAGTGCAGGCACTTGTCTGTTGATCGTGAAATAAACCGGTTAAGTGCCATGACTCTACCGGTCAGCCTTTGGACTTCCCGCTTATTCTTCAGTGAAGCCATCTCGATCAGTGTGTCGATCTGTTTTGGATTAGCTTCGATGCCGCGGAATGTGACTAGGTAGCCGAGGAATTTCCCTGATGCCACGAAAAACCTACATTTTGTCGGGTTGAGCTTCATGTTATGGGAATTTAACTGCGCGAAACATTCCTCGAGATGTGATACGTGATCCTTTGCTTGGAGGGATTTGTCGAGCATGTCGTCGATATAAACCTCCATCGTTTTACCGAGATGTTTAGAGAACATACGGTTCACTAGTCGTTCGTAAGTTGCCCCAGCGTTTTTGAGGCCGAAGGGCATTACCCTGTAGCAATAGGTTCCGCGATCGGTAATGAACGCAGTCTTCTCGCGATCGTCAGGGTTCATCATAATTTGGTTGTAACCTGAGAAGGTGTCCATGAAAGACAGAAGTTCGTTTCCCGCCGTTGCTTCTACTAATCGGTCGATATGTGGCAGAGGGAAACTATCTTTTGGACAGGCCTTGTTTAGGTCGGTAAAATCCACGCGAACTCGCCATTTTCCGTTTTTCTTTTTGACTACTACAGGGTTAGCGAGCCAGTCTGGATACCTCACTTCCGTTATTGACCCGAATTTAAACAATTTTTCGACCTCGTCGTTGATCGCGGAAGCCAGTTCAGGTCCTAGCTTCCGCCTTTTTTGTTTGACGGGTTTGAAGGTCGGATCGATATTTAATTCGTGACACGTTATGTTAATGTCAATCCCTAGCATATCTTCTGCGGCCCATGCGAAAGTATTGAGGTTCTTTTCTAGACAGGTTATGAGCTCTGTCCTCAAAGGCTCGCGGAGATTGGCTCCGATCTCGACGCATCATTCCGGAGATGGTTCGTCGAGACAGACTGTGACCACAAGTTCGCAAGTTGGTTTGCATTTTTCCTCTAGGGCCGTGATGTTACGAGACTGCCAGATAAGTTTAGCCGAATCTTGACTTCGCGAATCCTGGTCGGAGACCTTTTTCTCCGTTTTTCTAGGAGTGGTCTTGAGGTCTGGTCTTTTTCGTTTTTGTTCTGCGGCGTAACACACCTGTGATACTCTTGGGTTTCCCCATATTACCTCGACTCCGTTAGGGGTTGGAAACTTGGGGCAAAGATGGTACGTTGATGGGATGGCACGCATGGTGTTCAACCATGGCGTTCCCATGATAACCTGGTAAGATGCGAGACGGTCAACGACTAGAAACTCTGTGACTCTTGTTACGGTTCCGGCTTTGACTGCGAGATTAATTGACCCGTAGGCCATGGTCGTTTGTCCCGAAAGTCCCAGTAGTGGGCTAGGGTATTTCACGATTTCGGAGTGATCGATCCCCATTTTCTCGAGAGTATCTTTGAAGATGATATCGGCCGAACTTCCGGTGTCGATTAGCACCCTAGTGACGTTGATATCTCGGATCGTCAGCTCGATAACAAAGAGATCGTTTCGAGGTTTGGCTCGATCGACCATTGCTCCCCCGTTGAACGAGATGACGTTCGCGCACGTTGAGTCTTGCATATTGTTCCTGATTGTTGAGTGGCTTTTACGGGTTAGATTGATCCGTACCCCCCCCTCTCTCTAGCGCCAAACTGTGGGAACCGAAATTCGCACTGACGATTTTTGGTTTAAATAAGGAAACTAGGAAAACCCTAATTTCCCAGAGGTGCCAAATATCTGCTAATACCACACGCCAAGCAATCAGAACACAATAATGACAACGATAAAGTATAAGAAATCGAAAAACGAGCAAAGTAGATCTTATTCCGAATTCACGTTTGAGCATTACAACAAGGTAAGAGCCTGGGCTACGCGAGCTGTCGGCGAGATTCCTAGTTCTAAAACCCTAAGACTGCAATAACCTAGTTGAGTCGCAGCTCAAATAACAAAAACGGAAATATGCCTAAATCGCTCTAAGTGCTAAGTTTGCTCTGAAAATGTCCTCCTCATGCCTCTCGCATAGGACTCCTTATATACTGGTTCCTAGGTCGGTTTACGCTTTTCATCTTCTGTCCTTAAGCCGCCATAGCATAAAAATGGAGATATTCCATTTTTTCCGATCTTCGTAATTATCTTCAAAATTTCGTATTTATCCGCCTAAATTGAACCAAGCGTAAACCGTCATGCGGCTTACGGGCTGTTGGTTAAGAAATCATAAGTTGGGCCTCGAGTCATGTTTTAGGTCTCTTTGGGCCGTCTTATGACTCGAAGCGTTTAGTACGGCTTCTTTCGATAAAGAACGAATTTTCCGCGGTTTGTACGGTAAAGTTTGATCGATAACTTAGAATGGCGGGGGACGTGAAATGGGTTAGCTACGGTCTTCGGGAGATAGTATCGAAGGGTAGACGAGAATGCATGGACTAATGTCGTATCGACGTTTTGGAAGAGCTCGGTCGAAAGAACCCTTTAGCGGAGGTAACGCCTAAAAAGAAAAAGAAATCATTCGCCATGGGTAACGTCCCAGAACAAGGCGAAACCAAAGTCTTTTGGTAATCACGAGAAGCTGAAGTCTTGGAGGTAAAGCGCGAACCAACTTGTGAACCCGTTGTCTCGGTATGCTTAGACGAAGCATTCCCAGACCGCTGTGTCGAAATCGGCGCGAACTTGAGCGAGTCTCTTAAAATTGAGCTTATTGCTTGCCTGAAAAAGAACTTGGACACGTTCGCATGGACCGCAGAGGACATGCCAGGGATTGATATCAACATCAAGTGCCACGAGCTCAACGTCGACCCGAATTTCAAACCTATCAAGCAAAAGAGATGAAAGCTGGGACCCGAGCGCGCTGGCGCGGTCAACGACGAAGTAAAATAAATTCTCAAAGTTGGATCCATAATGGAAGTTAGGTATCCTGACTAGATCACTAACCCAGTCGTTGTGAAAAAGAAAAATGGAAAGTGGCGAGTATGCATCGACTTCACGGACCTTAATAAGGCATGTCCAAAGGATAACTTCCCACTACCACACATCGATCGCTTGGTCGAAGCGGCGGCAGGGAACAAACTCTGATCCTTCATGGACGCGTTCTCTGGGTACAATCAGATCATGATGAACCCCAACGACCAGGAAAAAACCGCATTCATAACCGACTGCTTAACCTACTGCTATAGGGTGATGCCGTTCGGTCTTAAGAATGCCGGCGCAACTTATCAACGACTCAGCAACCGTATGTTCTCCGAACAACTCGGAAAGACAATGGAGGTGTACATTGATGACATGCTCGTCAAATCCCTCGAAGAGCGGGATCATATCACTCACCTCCAAGAGTGCTTCGAAAGTCTAAACATGCACAATGTGAAACTTAACCCCGCTAAGTGTCGGTTCACAGTAGCATCTGGAGAATTCCTGGGGTACCTCATCACCTTTCGCGGGATCGAGGCCAACCCTAAACATATCACCGCGCTGATCGAAATGGTATCCCCGAGAACAAAGCGGGAGGTACAAAGATTAACCGGGAGAGTCGCAGCGCTCAACCGCTTTATCTCGCGATCAACGGATAAGTGTTTGCCTTTCTAAGAAACCTTGAAGGGAAATAAGAAATTCGAGTGGACCGAAGAGTGCGAAAAAACTTTCCAACAGCTGAAACACTACTTGGCCACTCCCCCGGCGCTCGCAAAACCCGCAGAAGGAGAACCACTGTTCCTGTACATCGCAGTATCAGTCACGGCTGTAAGCGGCGGCCTCATCCGAGAAGAACGTAGCGAACGAAAACCCATCTTTTACGTAAGAAAAACTTTACTCGACGCAGAAACACGTTATCCGATGATGGAGAAACTTGCACTTGCAGTCGTAATGTCAGCCCAAAAGCTAAGGCCATATTTCTAGTCCCATGCAGTCGTAGTACTCACATCGTCCCACTACGGACAATCCTGCATAGCCCCAGTCAATCTGGAAGCTTAGCAAAATGGGAAATCGAGCTGAGCGAGTACGATATCGAGTACCGAGCAAAATCTTGCGCGAAGTTGCAGGTGCTCCCCGACTTCCTAGTAGAACTCCCTACAGAGTGCATGACTAACCATGAGCCCGATTTGACCTGGACCCTCCACGTCGACGGATACTCTTCCAAACAAGGCTCCGGAGTCGGACTCAGACTCACGTCGCCAACAGGAGAAGTACTGGAACAATCATTTCGACTGATTTTCAATGCTTCGAATGACGAAGCCGAGTATGAAGCCTTAATCGCGGGTTTATGATTGTCTCACGGCCAAAAAATACGTAATATTCACGCCTAGTTGCAAGTCATAACAGCGGGGAATACGAAGCGAGGGACGAAAGAATGGAATCAAGAATGGATGCGTACCGCTCGGTCGCTACGTAGCGACCAAGCTCTAGCCAAGCTCGGTCGCTACGTAGCGGCCGAGCACGCGTACTGCTCGGTCGCTACGTAGCGAACGAGCTCAAGTCAAGCTTGGTCGCTACGTAGTGACCGAGCAAGTGCACATTTTGATCGTTACGTAGCAATCGAGCTTTCTCAAAACGTCGATACGACATGAATCTATGCATTCTCGTCTACTCTTTAATGCTATCTCCCGAAGACTGTAGCAAACTCATTTTTTGTTTCTCGTCATTTGAAGTCATCAATCGAACTTTACGATAAAAACCGCAGAAAGTTCGTTTTTATCAAAAGAAGCCGTAATAAACGTTTTGAGTCAAAAGACGGCCCAAAGAGACCTAAGACGTGACTCGAAACCCACTTACCATTTCTTAACCAAAAGCCCATAAACTGTAGGACGATTTATGCTTGGTCCGCAAGGAAAGATAAATGTCAAGATCTCGCGGATAAATACAAAGTTTTCGAAGATAATTACGAAGATTGGGAAAAAAGGAATATCTCCATTTTTAGGCTATGACGACTTAAGGGCAGAAGAGGAAAAGCGTAAACTGACCTAGGAGCGTGTATATAAGGAGTCCTAGGCGAGAGGCACAAAGGAGAACTTTTTTGACAAAAACTTAGCACTTAGAGCAATTTTAGGCAGTTTTCCGTTTTTGTCATTCGAGCTGCGACTCAATTAGGGTTTTGCCGTCTTAGGGTTTTAGAACTAGGAATCTCGCCTACAGCTCTCGTAGCCCAGACACTTATCTTGTTGTAAACGCTCAAACACAGATTCAGAATAAGAACTATCTTGCTCTCTTTTTCGATTTCTTATTTTAATACTGTTCTCGTTTCGTGTTCTGATTACTTGGCGTGTGGTATTAGCAGATATCCGGGACCTCTGGGAAACTAGGGTTCTCCTACTTTCCTAATTTAAATGGAAATCGACAGTGCGAATTTCGGTTCCCACAGTCTGGCGCTAGAAGGAGGGGGGTACGGATCAATCTAACTCTCAGCCACAAAACGCTCAACCAGACATGTCAACTGATAACACGAAAAACATGCAGACTCCTCTCAACGGAGGAGCCATCAACGACCTAAACACTCCGGCAGCGGCCGTCTCCGCGGCCAACACAACTTCTAACACCACGACGCTCGAGGAGTTCAAAAAGATGTTCTCCGCCTACGAAAAGAGGTCGGAAGAACAGGACAAACTCGTGGATACCTTGACTAAAAAGGTTGACCTTAGCGGCAAGGACCCGTGCAGTCCTTCCCCGCGGATCTACGAAAATCCGCGGGAGAAAACTGGACTTCGCAACCCCACTCGAAAGGCCTGGAACATCGCGGGAACGTCCTTCGGGACAGAACCCTAGCGAAGCGTCCCATGCCGAGAAGTGGAAATCTGAGAGTCCTCCACTTCCTGCAAAGGACTCGGAGGTCAATGAAGTCGAGCATGTTGACTTGGATCCCAACAACGTCTCCAACGATACCGAAGAAGACGCCGACAGACATCCGAGAAGGACAAGAAGCCGATCAGCTCGGGAAAGCTCTCCGTTCGATAAACCAATGACGGAAGAAGAGGAAATCCTCTATTGGGACGAGCAGGAAGAGCTGGTCACACGCAGCAAACGCCGACAAGCTCGGAAATCTGCTGACGAGAAATCGAACATTCGCGACCTGCAGCGGAAGTAAGGGCCGTAAAATCTTAGATCCAACATGTTACCAGCGCTGCCCCTAAGATCGATAGGCTGCTCGAGGGGGCTCGGAAAACACCCTTCACCGCTCGCATCTTTGATACTAGGGTATCTGACCCGGGAAAAATCAAAGTGCCAAAGTACGATGGTACGACTGATCCTAAAGCGCACCTTCAGGCTTTCCACATCACGATGGGAAGGGCTAGACTGAAGGATAGAGAAAAGGACGCCGGCTATTGCCGCCTGTCGTCGAGAATCTGGAAGGAGCAGCGCTCGAATGGTTTGCACGCCTTAAGTGAAACTCCATCGAAAGTTTCCGACAGCTCGCATCGGAAGTTTCCGACAGCTCGCATCGGATGTTTCCGACAGCTCGCATCGGAATTTCTCAAACAATACTCTATATTCACAGATAGAGAAACGTCCGATGTCGACCTCTGGAGTCTGTCCCAGAGGGGGGACGAACCCCTCCGCGAGTTCATAAGGCGGTTCAAGCTGGTGATGTCACAGGTTAGCGGGATAAGCGACAAAGTGGCCATACAAGTCAAAATTCAGAAAATGGATAACCCTCGACAAACCGCGGACGATCCAAGACGCCCTCCACAAGGCAACAGACTACATCATAATCGAAGAGGAAACGAAAGTCTTGTCGCAAAAGCATAAGTCGACAAAACCATCCTCGAAAGATGTAGACCCAAAGACGAAAAAGAAAAAACTCTCGTAACAACAAGTACGTCCATCACGAGGGAGAAGAACTCCGAGGGGTGCATAACTACGCGATCAACTCGGATCAAGGACGAACCACGGGTAATACATGGACTCGCAATCAAGGATACGACAAAAACACCTTCTGCGAGTTCCACCAATCCCGAGGACACTCCACGACTAATTGCAAAGTTCTGGGAGCAAGGTTAACCACTAAGCTACTAGCTGGGGAACTCTCCTAAGTGACTAGCGTCAAAGATCTCATCCTCAAAGAAACCAATCCGGGGATAAACGCGGAAGAAGGCCGGACGACAAAGGAAACGATAACAATCGTCGCTGAGTCAACATGATCAACGGAGGATCACAGTATTGCAATGACACGGTTTCGGCCATCAAAGCTTACCAGCGGAAGGCCAAATCAAGTGCAAACTGGCCTACGTGGTCGCCTCCCTAAGACGGTCAAAGCAACTCGATAACTTTCACGAGAGACGAAGCTGGCGGAATCGATCAACCTCACTGCGACCCACTCGCGATAGATCTTGTCATACGAGATCTGGAAGTCGCGAGAGTCCTCATCGACACAGGAAGCACGGTTAATGTCATCTTCTGCAACACTCTCAAACGGATGAACGTCAAACTCGGGGAAGTCACCCCCACGCCAAAACCACTGATTGGTTTTTCGGGCGAAGTATCAATGACTCTCGGTTCATTCCAACTCCCGGCCGTGGCCAAGGAGATCACAAAAATCGTCGATTTTGCGGTGGTCGATCATCCTGCCATCTACAACGTAATCATGGGAACCCCATGGCTCAACGCCATGAAAGACGTTTCGTCTACATATAACCTGGGCATCAAATTCCCAACCCAAAGCGGGATCGCAGCCATCTGGGGTTATCAGAAACAGTCACGACTTTGCTTCCTCACGGAGCATAAGTTAAGACAAATCTCGGCTACCAGAACAGCATCTCGCAAGCGCATGAAGTTAGCTCGGCCTTCGGCCGAAAACACTTCGAAGAAAGACGTTTCGGTATCGTCTGCTAAAGTAAACGCTTCGGAGATCGAAACTCAGCACGATTCCGAAGTCGACACTATAACTCCTCCAAAAAAACCGGACGAAAACATTGACCCTGCGACGGTCACCACGATCAAGGCGGTCAGCACGTCGACAACCGCCGAGTAAGAATACTCGCGGCATAAAACAGAACTACGAGATGGCTTGATCCTCGAAAGAGGTACGTAGGCAGCTCGTCGAAAGACGAGTTCAGCTATCCCCCTCTCTAAGAAGGGGGGGGGGGAGTGGGTACGTATACTCGTATACTCCCACGTTGAATCTTACGCTCCAATTAACGCAAAAAGTCTCCAGACAAGCTTAAAATGTCTACGAACATTAGACTCTTCTCAAAGGCCTTACCTGGCCCTAAACACAAAACCTTCAACACATAAAACATACATATAATCTTCGAAATAACAGCGAGATGTCGCCGAGTTAAAATCGAAACTATACAAACAACTGTCCGAACGCGACCATAAAAACTCGACAAATATTTACACCCCGTTCGTCGATTGGCCCCGGCGAACATGCCAGCCGTATTAAACAAACGCAACCCGATCACTCTTTTGATCCTCGAACATCCAACACAAGGATAAAAGCGTGCTACAAAAAAAATCCGAAATTTTGGTCTGGCACTTCCAGTTGGCTTAAAAATTGTCTCTGGAAAGATGCTCGATTCGTGCCACACAAGTCGTATAAGCCAAGAACCTATCGCGGACTTTAAATCAGTACGACTCAGGTAGAAATCGCAACAGGAAAATCGATAGCCCTAAACCCATCGCACTGGTTTACGAAACCTTAAAACCGAGAGTAAATTTAGGTCTTGCCCTAAACCCATCGTATTGGTCTCTAACATCTCAAGACATGATATCTAAAAACGATACGAGATCCTAAAACATGTCTCTCCATTCATATCTAAGCGTTCTCGAAACTTCGTAAAAAATAAATATTTTTTACAAAAATTCACGTCTTGAACAAACCAACGGATTGAACGTCTCAAAATAATTAAATATGAGACGACAACTCATGTTTACTTCAAACACACTCAAAACAAAACAATTCAAAACAAACGCCCATTACATACACAAAAACCGCATAGCGGTAGGGATTCGAAGCCACCAACGGTCAGTCCTGATAAATGATAAAATGGCCAAAAACAGGCCCATGCAAAGTCTCGAAATAAAGGCCACACTCGGCCATATACAGATAAACGAAGGCCACACTCGGCCACAAACACAAGATAGGCGAACAACCTCCTCCCGCCGAACGGTCACTTCACCTCTCAAGGATCGAAGTAAAAGTTCCTGAACAACGAAGCTCCAAACGCATCCGCAGGACGATCCACCTCCTCGCAATCGCCAGGAAACTCGGTCGTGGTCTCAATGGTATCGGGAGAAACCGGGATCGGATCCCAGAATCCCTGGATCCTCCCGTCGATCGGAGGAATAAGCGCCTCAACGTGGGTATGATCCTTCATGCCATCCTTCATTTCCCTCATCTCCTTCTCGAAAACGTATTCATCCGCCTGCGTCTTCCAAAGAGTGCCAACTGAACCGCGACACTCACGGTAATCACCCACTAAGGAATAAGCATCCCTGAGGTTCCCATACTAAGCCTGGAACTGGGAGGCACGACCTCTCATCACCTCGACCATCTCCCTCTTACCCTTCCGTTCCGCACGACGAACGGCCCTCTCGTGATCTCGAGCGAGTTTTGAATCCCGCTCCAACATCTCGCTTTGCATACGAGCAAGATCCTTCTCCGCCTTCTCCGCTTTGAAGTGATAGACCATGGTCTCTCTATGGCTCGCCTCAAGGGACGAGCCGAGCAAGTTCAGACCCTGCAAAATCAACTAACATGTTTAGACGGGAAAAGGAATATATAGATCTATCGGCAAAATTCCCAAAATGAGAAGCCAACCCCATTGATAATGCGAGATCCTTCCGCAACGACCTTCGACCTTCCCAGTTCGTCCACAGACGGGAGAGGGTCAAAACCTGAGGGCAAACCGGAAAAGAAATCGTCAAAGTCCCTATCACCATAGACGAAGTCCAGGTCCCATCCCGGAAAGATGGAATTGTCCACGGCAAAGTCTATGTCGCCAAGGTTGATATCCTTACCCTTCAAGGACCTTAAGCTCGCCTCATCCGCGGCAACAACACAAGGATCCGGAGCGTCAGGCTCGGAATCGCTGTCTGTTTCCGCGCCCGATGCAAGGCCGGGATGTGCAAACCTCATCGCCTTTCGAACTCTCTTTGGCGAAAAAGAGGTCCAGAAAAATGGACCGTTCCTGAGAAGATCCCTCACTGCGATCGTGTCTTCAGGAAACAGAGCGATCAGATTGATGAAGGGGCGATCATTCGGATGACTCCAGAACAACGGGATGCAACCCTCTTCAACGGACGCGGCGCTTATACGGACACAGAAGAAAAACTTCTTCCACGAGTTGAAGTTGGAGAGAAACCCCTTGACCACCGACATGAAATTCCGAGGGGCCAATCGGTACTTGTCCGTCTTCAAGATGATCTGCAACCTGAAGAGCGCTTCGAAGTGGTCGACGGTGAGGGAGAGACCGTGCTCGAAGCTCAAGATCACGACGCCAATGAGGTGCTGGATACTGATGGGGTTAAGCTGACTTATCGATACCTAAAAGCGATCCAGCACGCGGACGATGACTTCGGGAATCGGAAAGCACAAGCGGCAGTGCACTATGAATGCTTCGTAACAAGTAAAGTAACCCGCCGGGGGACTATCAGCGCGCTCTCCGAGACGAGGAATCCGAAATTCCACCGTATCCGGAATTCGGTAAACACAGTCCGAAGGAAGTCGCTAGTGCTCCTGCTCGGCGCACCATCTTCGATCGAACGATGGTTCATGACGGGGAACGATTTCTCGTTAGGAGGCGTGATCGAACCATACCTCGCAGTCCACCACGCCTCGTTCTCAGCCGGGTCTACCGAGTGAGGCACAAACTCAATCTTCGGCACAAGAAGCTCTTCATGGACATCTGCGGACGAGGAACCATGAGAGGTACCTTTTTCGAAGTCTTCTTGTTACTTGACATTTTGTAGATTACAAAGGAAAACAAGAAGAAGAAGATGGAGAGGAGGGGGAATTTTTTTTTTTTTTTCCAAAGAACTCCTTATGAAAATAAGCAAGTGAAAAATTATGAAGAAGTTACCTCACTTCTTATAAGCATAAGAAGTTACTATTTGCTCGCGGACTTTTGAACATGAACTTCGCCCAAATACGCCTATCCCGTCTAACTCACCATACCGCACGCTAGAGTCTCGTCGGAAATCCACGATTCTACCGAGCTGGGGGGCTAACTGTTGGGGTCGAAAACGGTTATGACAAAGTTAATGTCCAAATCTCCGCAAAGAATCGGCGTGAACATTTTTACCAAAGATACTCATTGTAAAAATAATCTCTACAAGGAATCTCGCGGTAAAATCTTGTTCAAATCTCGATTGAATCAAATACCGGCTGTCCCAAGGCAACAGACACGTATCCAAACCAGCCACGGACAAGCTCGAGTATGGTAATCAGACCACAGACAAGCCAATCACGATCGCTACGCAGCAACCAAGCATGTACACTGCTCTGTCGCTACGTATCAACCTAGCACGCGCACCGCTCAGTCGCCACATAGCGACTGAGCTCGAGCCAAGCTCGGTCGAGCACGCGTACCGCTCGGTTGCTACATAGAAACCGAGCACGCGTACCGCTCGGTCGCTACGTAGCGACCGAGCTCAAGCCAAGCTTGGTCGCTACGTAGTGACCGAGCACCGTAGCAAACTCATTTCATGTTTCTCGTCATTTGAAGTCATCAATCGAACTTTACGATAAAAACCGCGGAAAGTTTGTTTTTATCAAAAGAAGCCGTAATAAACGTTTCGAGTCAAAAGACGGCCCAAAGAGTCCTATGACGTGACTCGAAACCCACTTACGATTTCTTAACCAAAAGCCCATAAACCGTAGGACGGTTTATGCTTGGTTCGCAAGGAAAGATAAATGTCAAGTTTCCAAGGATAAATACGAAGTTTTCGAAGATAATTACGAAGATCGGGAAAAATGGAATATCTCAATTTTTAAGCTATGACGGCTTAAGGGCAGAAGAGGAAAAACATAAACCGACCTAGGAGCGAGTATATAAAGAGTCCTAGGCGAGAGGCACAAAGGAGAACTTTTTTGACAACAACTTAGCACTTAGAGCGATTTTAGGCAATTTTCCGTTTTTGTTATTCGAGCTACGACTCAATTAGGTTTTTGCAGTCTTAGGGTTTTAGAACTAGGAATCTCGCCGACAGCTCTCGTAACCCAGGCATTTACCTTGTTGTAAACGCTCAAACACAGATTCGGAATAAGAACTATCTTGCTCTCTTTTTCGATTTCTTATTTATTACTGTTCTCGTTTCGTGTTCTGATTGCTTGGCGTGTGGTATAAGCAGATATCCGGGACCTCTGGGAAACTAGGATTCTCCTACTTTCCTAATTTAAACGGAAATCGACAGTGCAAATTTCGGTTCCCACAAGCGACGGGGATTCAAAGCCACAAGCGGCTAGTCCCAAGATAAAAACACGGCCACACTTGGCAGGAACAAAAAACATAAAACAAAAGTCCCATTCGAGACTGTAAACTCAATCATATTCCACCTCATGCGGGTTCGGAGCTCCGCTTCCTCCTGCGTCCCCGCCAACGCGATCCTGACCAACGGGCTCACTTGAGCAGGAGGGAAGAACACACTCGGACTTCAGGTCCGCGAGGATCAGGTCAAAGTCTCCTTCCGCACCCGCCAGCTTTGCCCTCGAACGGGAAGCATGGCACCTTCGACTCGTGGAGACTGAGGCACTTCACCGACCTCGTTTGTCCCTCCCTTGACTCCTGCCAAGGCCAAATCCCTAACGTAAATGGCCGCCAAGGAATCAAGGAAACCGAAGATCTTCGACAGGCGGATCTGGAACTTGGCACGCATGGCCTCCTTGGCCTCTCCAATCGTACTAACCGACGATTCCTCCCCACTCTTGATCTTGCGCTTCAGCCGTCGCAGCTCCGAGGACTTAGCCGTCTTCGCCTCCTTTGCCTTGAGCAGGGAACTCGCAGTCATCCCAAGATCCCGCTCAAGCTCGCCGTTCCGAGACTCGAACCAAGCTGCCTCAAGGGAATGAGCATCCTCAATCACCTTTAATTTCCCTTCAAGCTGCGACGACTTTTCTCGCGACTCCTCTAACTCCTTAGCAAGACTCTCAACCTCCGACCCACACTCGCTGATCATCCCGTCAATTAACGAGACGAACGGAAAGACAAAAGAGGTGATAAAAAAATGATCGACTCGTACGTGTTAAGAAAGAGAGAAGTTTTCGGTCAAAACAAACCTTAGCGCGATGACGAGAAGCCAAACCCGAACCAGACGCCCTCATAGGCAAAGGGCCGGCCTCAACGCATTTCTTCTTCTTAGCCAGATCCAGGTTAGCGCTCGGCCTCTTGCGAATTTTGGGCACGACAGCCGCAGCAGCGCTTGGAGCAGAGAGTCCTACAACGATTGATATCTTGGCTGGAGGAGGCATCGACTGCGGAGCCGGTTCGGCATCGACAACACGAACCGGAGTCGTGGAGGAGCCCGACGGCTGGACTCCAGCATCGGGCGCCAGCACGTTCTTGGCGACCGCCTCACCGGCAGCGGCGTCGCTCATCTCGACATCACCATTCTTCTGGACATTGCTGGAAGAAGAAATCTTGGTGGAGAAAAGTTTTTGAGAGAAAATGCAAAGGGGACTTGAGAAATTGAGAGAATGTGGAAAGAATGAAGAAGGGAGGTCACTACTTATAGGAAATCAAGAGTTGAAGTAACTTTTTCCGCATTAAAATAATCAGGAGAAATCTTTCGGGAAAAAGCAATTTTAACCGCGGATTCCGATTAACACAATCACTCGCCCGCAAGATTTGAACTCGAAGCTTACGAGCTAGGGGGCTAACCGTTGGGGTCAAAAACGGTTATCTCGGAATCAATGTCTAAAGTCATATTCCTTGCGGAAACCTTCTTGACACACTCTCGGTAAAATCTCTCGAGCATAAGTTTCAAAGAGAGAAGAACCCCGGAACTGAAAAACAAACAGTCCAGCACGACGGATGGCCGAGCTGGATCAAACACGCGACCAGCTCGGCGGATGGCCGAGCTGGATTGAACGCACAACCAGCTCGGCCATCCGCCAAGCTGGATCAAACGCATGACCAGCTCGGCCATCCGTCGAGCTGGACCAGTCCGGTTCAGCGGATGGCCAAGCTGGATCGAACGCGCGACCAGCTCGGCCATCCGCCGAGCTGGACCAGTCCGGTTCGGCGGATAGCGGAGCTGGATCGAACGCGCGACCAGCTCGGCCATCCGCCAAGCTGGACCAGTCCAGTTCGGCGGATGGCCGAGCTGGATAGAACGCGCGATCAGCTCGGCCATCCGCCGTGCTGGACCAGTCCAATTCGGCAGATGGCCGAGCTGGGACGATCGCGTTGTTCTCGTCCTGTCCGCCATTCTCCTCTCCCAAGACTGTATCGAACTCGCTCTTGTTTCGTATCGATCAGAGTTGCCATTGGAGCTTTATAATAAGAACTGTGAGAACTCGTCTTCCCGAATAAAGTTCATGGTCTTCGTATAAACGACGATGGTTAACTTGACACCATACTCGTCTAACTATAAGAGAAATATGAACTTCTTCGGCAAACCGATGTCATATCAATAAACGTTCTTTCGAAGAAATCATAAAAAACGTTTAAGTCGGAAAGAAAAGGAATATTTCCGCGAAAACCGACTTATGAGGCATATATAAGAGGAGCCATAGCCGAGGACGCAGAGGGAGATTTTTTAGACTTAGGAGAACTCTGCTAGCTTAGAAAAACTTAGGATTTTGCCGGCTTGATTTTTACTTAGACTTTTTTCATTCTTGTTCTAAGATAAACTCAGCTAGCGAAACCCTGTCTGTCTTATCTCTCGTGAATCTTGTAACCTTGTTCTTTTACCAATCAATAATACGCATCTGTGAAATCTACTTTCAATATTATGTTTACTTTGTCTCTTTCGTTTTTCGTGTGTTTACGCAGATAATCCGGGACCTCTGGAAAATTTAGGTTTTCTATATTTCCTTATTTTACAGAAAATCGACAGTGCGAATTTCGGTTCCCACAGATGTTGGGACGGTGCTGTCGATCGACGTCGCATTCCTTTTCCAAGAGGAATGGTGGAGAAGTCTATCTTCCTCAACAAGGATGGCTCTGTACTCTATAGCTCGTTCCTCCTCGTAATCTTCATCATATTCCTCTGTATGCAAGGTAGGAGTGTACATCGCCATGGTGGGATTGTAGTAGTCATTCTCCCAATCGCCTGGACCGCTGTCGATCGATTCTTCCTTGTGAATGTCGATCGATTTCTGTGGGGCACTGTCGATCGATGTTGTGGTATGAGTTTCGATCGACGCGGAATACTCAGTCTCGTACTCTGCTCCACAATGGCATGCTGCTATGTGTGCTGAATCATCAATTCTTCTGGAGGACATCTGTGGCTTTATGACTAGAATAGGATCCTAGGAGACATGGGGGTCTATGAACGTCAGGCACAACTGGTTGGTTTGCATGTTGCACACTGATCCTAATGTTGAGAAGAAGGCTCTCCCAAGCAACAGAGAAGAGTTCTAGTTCTTCTTGATATCCAAGACATGAAAATCAACAGGAACTAGGGCATGAAAATCAACAGGAATTACCAATCTGCACCTCTAGGTCTCTTACAATTCTTCCTGAGCTTCTCTGAGAACAATCCACAAAAGTGAACGATTCCTTGGAAGGCTCCACCTTCAGACCTAGATGGTCTGCCATAACCCTAGGTAGGATGCTGACTGATGCTCCTGTGTCACACAGTGCATGTGGGAACTCAATACCCTTCACCGTACAAGGTATTGCAAACTTCCCAGGATCACTCTTCTTCTTCAGTGTAATCCTCTTTTTCATCTTTTCTCTGGCCTCATAGAACATTCTCCTAATGCCCTCTTCAGTCTCCTTGGTCTCTATGAAGAACATCCATAATCTGTGGGTAAAATAGGCCACCTTGAATGGTTTCTCCAATGGAATCATGAAGACTCTCTTTTGGAAACTTTCCATCTCTTTCTCATTAGCTCCTCTTTTCAGATGCTTAGCAACCTTTTCATTTCTCTTCCTCAAGGTTCTTCCCATAGGAGCCTTATCAACTTCCATAGTCTCTGCTGCATCATCTGAATGTGTACTGGTGGTCTCTAGAGGGTTAGATGAAGGTTTGGGTTGTGGCCGGAGTGCACTCAGGATGTGAGAGGTGTGCGTTGATTGATGGGCGCTGGAGGTTGTCGATTGATGGCGGTCTCTCTCTGTCGATTGATGGCGGTCTCTCTTTGTCGATTGATGGCGGTCTCTCTCTGTCAATCGATGGAAGGATCAGTTGGCCGATCGATTTTTACATAAATAGGGCTGGGCGGATGTGGGTGTCTTGCTGCGAACACCTCGTGAGTCATGATCCTCACGGCATCGCAAGATGCGGTCGACTCCGTAGGTGTCGTCGATCGATGCTCTAGAGAGGCTGTCGATCAGTTTTGGTTGACGTCCGTCGATCGATGTTCGAGATCTGGTGTCGATCGACACCAGTGCGATCCGCCGAAACTCATCGAACTCTCTACTTCGAAATCTCCTTCTTGCAGTTTCTCCTGCTTCACCACTTTCCAGAAATCATCATCTATGATGGCATTCACGTGGTGCTTCATCACTTCATCTCCTACCCCTCTTGTTAAGGGTTCTTTCCTCTTAACAGCTTCTCCTGTCTGAACAATCTGCATCTCCAGCTTCTTCACATGAGTGCTCAAAGTCTCAAACTTTATGTTAAGGTTGTTGTAGACAGAGTCAATCTTCCCATTGAAGTCCACCGTCATGCTCTGCTGTCCCTCAAGAACTCTATCAAGCATTGCTTCAATCTTGCTCTCCTGAGTAGGTGGTGGTGGCTTCCGGTAAGATGAGTTTCCATAACTTTTGTTGTTGCCGTAGGGTTTCTGGTACTGCGAACTCTGGTTGAAATTACTCCTCTGTCCATTGCCATAGAAGTTTCCATTCTGGTTTCTAGACCTCTGAAATCCAGTTCCACCAATGAAGTTTACATCTTCTTCTACCTCTGCTCTACCCTCTGTGTCTACAGCTTCTGCATCCTCTACTAAGCAAGCCAGCTTCATGAGAAGCTTGTGAACACTGTCAGGCTTTGCTCTGACCTCATCCATTTGGTCATTCCCAAGTAGAGATGCCAAAGTGGAAGCTTGCCCGCGGGCCTGGCCTGAAAAGGCCCATTGCGGGGCGGGATTGGGCACAAATTTTACGGCCGTTTGTTAGCGGGCTTCGCGGGCATGACCGCGATGGTATTGGGCCAAAGCGGGATGCGGGATAATTGGGTGGCCCGCTTGAATTTTCTCGTTTTGTTTCTTCGGTGACACCAACCATGGCGGTTTCTCGTCTCTGCTTCTCATCTTCTCCGATCGGTGACCAGAACTCATTCACTTCGGTCGTGTCTCTTCTGGTTCTCTTTCGATCAAGGAGTTGTCTCATGTTCAATCTTTGCACTCGTCTCTTCATCTCTTATATTCACAGAAACTTCTTCACCACTTCTCTTCTTCTTCAACATCGCGACCACGGCACATGTATATACTCCGATCCTCTCTGTTGAACTTGCTGTAAGTTTTCACACCTCTAATCATTCGATTACTGAATCATACCAATCATTAAAGATTGGTAACTACATTTTCTAGCAACTAATGCTTGTAACTTGAATGCTGATGAAACCAACTTGATAATGTACACAAACGTCTTATGCTATTAACTAATGCTTGTAACACATGAGAATAATTAATGCTTGTAACAAACGTGACCAATGCTTGTAACTTGATGGATTTGAAAGTTAGTGTCTTATTCAGCTGATAAATAATCTTTCTTTATAAATTAGTTTGCTCATCTCGGTAACTTTGTACACTGAAGAGAAGAAAACTCTTTGATATGGGAAAAAGCATACATCCTGGATTCATTCAAAGCTTGAAAAGGAGCTTAGGGCAATGACTAATATGGTTGCTGCAAAGGTGAACTATATACTTTTTCATGGAGTCTTTTTTACCTCCGAGGAGACCAATTGTTTTCATGAAACAGGGAATATATGTAGCCAGTTGAGACTGTTCCAGTCCAACAAATTTTATGTTTCAAGAATGACGATAAATAATTCCTCTTGGATTCAATTATACCTCCATTACTTGGAAATATTGCAATAGATAATCAATTATTATGTTGCTCATGTTGTAACACTCTGATCAACTTAAACCAAATCGATTCAGGATCAGTTCTATGAGCGTCTGAGGATGATTATATTTACCTGATTTATAGAACGACTGCTGTTGTGTTGTCACATCTCTTGGTGCTTAATCTTTTTATTTTGAACTGATGTTTAGTATCAGTTCTAAGAGCCTCTGAGCATCATTATGTATAAAGTAAATTAATTATAATCTTCGGTCATCAGTAATAACTTTAGGATCAGTTCTAAGAGCGTCCGAGCATCATTATGTTTGACAGTATGACTAATGTTTCGTCTCTTCTTCTTGCAGGTGACAGGTCCAGGACTTGATGAACATTGCTGGCCCGCGGGACGACCCGTATACCCGCTCCTATAGTGCGGGTTGGGATTGGTCATAGGGTTTAGGGACCGCATCCCACCGCGGTATGACCCGTAAAGACTCGATTGAAAACAAAACCGCAGCGGGGCGGGACAATTGGATGCGGGAGAGCCCAAATGCCATCACTATTCCCAAGGATGGCTGCAGATCTCTTCCTCTCAAAATCCGTGTTCTTGGTGCTGTTGCTGGAAGCCAAGTTCTCAATAACTCTCACAGCTTCCTATGGATTTCTAGTGTTGAAGTTCCCATCGCTGGAAGCATCAAGAAAAGAGCCATCTGATACTGCACTGCGATGCCTCTGAAGAAAGTGCTGAGCAGCTGCACCTCATTGAATCCATGGTGTGGACAATCCCTCTGATAAGACTTGAATCTGATTCAGGAGCTTCTGAAGGACTCGGTAGGCTCCTGCGCGAATGTAGCAATCCTGCTCCTCAAGTCTTCAGCACGCGCCTCATCAAAGAAGTTGCATAGGAATGCATTCTTGATGTCGGCCCAAGATGTGAGAGATCCTTGTGGTAACTGCTTAAGCCAATGCGAAGCCTCTCCAGCAAGTGAGTACTTGAAGAGCTTCCAAAGTAGGTAGTCCTCAGGGACTCCCTTGACTTGAATAGCAGATATAAGATCCTTGAACCTCTCCAAATGGTCCATGGGATGCTCGTGAGATAACCCACAGTAGGGTGTCTGTCCCACGAGTGTGTAGTGATGAGGCTTCAACTAGAAATCGCCTCTCTGGATAGCTGGAGGACGAATAGCTGATCTGTTGGCAGAGAACTGATCTGGACGGTTGTAATCAGCCAACGTTCTAGGTCGAGCAGCCTCATCTACATGTAGAGTAGTTCATGTAGCATCAGTATCAGACTCAGGGATTGCAGCCCCCTGATCATCTATCCACAGACCTGCTGCATTACGCAGATGACCCTCCTGGTCATGCAGGTCTCCCTTCTCATCACGTACAAGAATCAACGTCGCAACCATGTCTCGCGGCTCAGTATCGATTGATTTTCGGACTGAAGTATCGATCGACGTCGGATGGAAGATATCGGTCGACTGAAGTGTGTCTTCGGTCAACGGTGGTGAGCGAATGTCGTTCGGCGAGACTGGTGTCTGGGTCGACAGTGGTTGGCGAGAATCGAGCGACGAACTGGTGTTGTTGTCGATCGATGAGGAGCGTCTTTCTTTACGGATCAAACGTTCCAAACTTGAAGGATCTGATGAGAATAGCAGTTGAATTTCCTTGTTGCTTCTGGTACTGCTAGGCATGCACCTGAAAAGACAAGAAATTTTTTTATCAGAAAGTGGTTTTAAGAAGAAACCTAGACTAAATCAGACTAAATTTATTAAGCGATCAAAGCTCCCCGGCAACGGCGCCAAATTTGATCTCACTCAAATTACCCTAAGGAGTGAATTACTCTCTCAAATAAGAGGTTCGGTTGTGGTACTTAAGGATCGAATTCACTGGGAGCTATGGAACCTAATAAATCTAATCAGATTGATTAAGCTAGGTTGATTATGTTTAAATGTAAATAACAGGTTTGTGAGCAAGGCAGTTGCTCGATTGATTTGATTGGGGTTTTGGTACTTAGATGAAAGTAGCTAGACTTAGGGTTTTTATTCAGGTAATCATGATTATAATCCTACAGATGCCTAACAAGTTGTATGCATGATATTATAGAGCTCAACACTTATAAACAAACCATTAGGCTCTCACTTTCTAGGGTTGTCTATTGATCAGTGTCGATCGATGATTCTATAGGAATATCGATCGATACACTTGTTGAACCGTCGACCGATTATTCGATTGGAATATCGATCGATGCGTTTGGTCAAGATTTAACGCGCGGGCTGAATGTGCTCACTAAGATTCCTAGATCAGCTCCCGCCTTACTATAGCAATCTTAGCTCAGTTAGGATGGATTCAAGGTGAGATGCAAGCTATCACTTGTGTCTACAACTCCTAGGGAAAGTTCTAGGTAGCTAATCTAGAAACATGCATTAATGACAATCCTAGTGATGAATATCACAACTTAGCAATCTATAGTTGGGGCTAATCCCTCATAACCTATGTAAACCCTAAACCTAATAAAAGAACTACTCAGACATGGCTAAGCAATTCATAACAGCAATTAGGTATAACAACTGCATAGATAAATAGATAGATATTAATGGAGTTTCAATCACAAATCTCTTTGGATCTTCTCTCCAATCTACTAAAAATTCTAGAAAACCTTTTCCTGTGAAAATAGTAAAACAAGAAAGCACACTTTGCCTCTAACATGTTGGCAAAGCTTATATAATTAGATTAAAACTCGTCAGGGGTAATCTTGTAAATTGGTGAAGACTTGGGCTCTAAATCGGCTGAGACCAAATGGGATTTCTGCGCGTTTCGCTGTTGATCGATGTCACAATGTGAACATCGATCGATTATTCCTCTTCAATGTCGAATGATGGTCGTGCTCGATGGTCGTGCTCGATGGTCAGCTCGGAAGCTTTCTCCAAATATCTCCAGAATGCTCCAAAATCATCACTTTCTTCCAAATCACTCCTGATCCTATAAATATACTAAATAGACTCTAGAATATAATAAATAGTAGTTAAAACACTTATAAACCATGGGTAAAAGTGGGTCAAATCCATGGTTTATCAAGCACATACATCTTCAAGTGTAGAAAGTTTCTTAGACCTTAAGATATGTTCGATAAGATCATTGTAGGTTGGATTCAAGGTTAGAAACAGCCTAAATACCTTTTCCCGCTCATGCCTTTCATTGAGAAAATCATGATTAGTGAAGCTTGGTCTTAGAATTTCAAGATCAGTTCAAAGAGATCTGAACTTTCTTAAGCATTTAGTGAACTCCATATCCTCTTGAGACAGAGTGTTGATAGCCTTCTTTAACTTCAAACACATGACTTAGATTATACATGTTGGGGGTGGATTTACATCATCCCCAAGGCCCATTAGACATTGAACTAGGCACATATTGCTAGGAAGCCCTAGGCTTTATCTTTCTATAAATAATGAGCTACCTCCTTATGAAAAGGAATCTCTCTTTTCCCATTTTACACACAAAACACTTCTTACAAAGAATTTATAGATTTAGATATACTTGATCACTCTTGTAATAGAATCTTTGATCATTAAATTCTTTTTGATGTTTATTTCTCATTTGATTTTTCAAGATTTCTCCTAAACCTCAAGAATCTAATCTTTTATTTTAGATTCTTTTATTGTATTGATTCAACAAACATTTCAGTATAAACACCATTTTTGGATCAAACAATACATGTTAACATACACCTTTTGAAGTGTATCCCATAGATCTTTGGTTGTCTCACAGTAGGAGTAAGCCTCCAAAATAGATGGCTTCATAGAGTTTTGGATGATGGACAAAACCATCATATCCTCTTGAATATATTTGTCTTCATCAACCCGACAATCTATTGGTTGTTTTCTTGAATAGTCAGTTGTTGAGCTTTACCAGTCGTGACATGACTCCAAAGACCACGAACTCGAAGTGCTGTTTTAATCAGTCTAGACCACAACAAATAATTGATCCCCTCGAGAGTAACATAGATAGAAAAAGCCTTGTTATTTTCCATAATAACCAGAGATTTGCAGAAACAGAAACAGAGTTTTGCGGAAGAAACAAAAGATATAAATAAACAAATCTCTGATACCATGTGAGATTTCAAATTGAATATGAGAAAAACTTGAAAGAATAGTGAAGAACGAAGAGAGAGAGAGAGAGAGAGAGAGAGAGAGAGAGAGAGAGAGAGAGAGAGAGAGAGAGAGAGAGAGAGAGAGAGAGAGAGAGAGAGAGAGAGAGAGAGAGAGAGAGAGAGAGAGAGAGAGAGAGAGAGAGAGAGAGAATTCTCCTTAGTTTATTATTCAGAACAAACAACATATGTATACAACTTACAAGAGGAGCCTCTAAATTAAATACTAAAAATGCATAGAACAGAAAATAAATGTTAAACATGCAGAAAATAACGTTTCCTAAGAACAGTACCGTGCGAAGGTTTGAGGGGGCCTAAGGCAAAAAAAAATTTAATATGGGGTTTCATGATTTTTTTGTGTATGTTAAGAAATAATTGTATGATAGATATTGT
Source organism: Brassica napus (assembly GCF_020379485.1). Lineage (NCBI taxonomy): Eukaryota > Viridiplantae > Streptophyta > Magnoliopsida > Brassicales > Brassicaceae > Brassica > Brassica napus. The sequence goes on along the minus strand of NC_063452.1, from coordinate 37,587,250 downwards.
TAATATGTTTATAAATAAAATCTAAAAAAATAGCAAAAATTGAAATAACGTTTCCTAAGAACAGTACCGTGCGAAGGTTTGAGGGGGCCTAAGGCAAAAAAAAATTTAATATGGGGTTTCATGATTTTTTTGTGTATGTTAAGAAATAATTGTATGATAGATATTGTTAATATGTTTATAAATAAAATCTAAAAAAATAGCAAAAATTGAAATGTGTATCAACCGTCAATTTTCTTATATAAATACATATGTAAGCTCTTATAACAACAATAAATGTTGTAAAAAACAAAAACAAAAATGAAAAGTATGTTGAACATAAAAATTGGACCCTGTATTTTGATAAAAGTAGGGGACCTGAGGCTGCTGCCTTTTTTTACAAAGGTAAGCACGGCTCTGCCTAGGAAGTAAATGGTGAACATGCATGAGTCGTCAGTTCCTAGAACATGCATACTAATTCTCCTTGATAATATACTTCATGTTAATACTACAGACCCCATGGAACAAGATCTAACAGCTTTTGTAAAAGATGCAGAACATCTAGATGACCGAGCTGCCAACTACGTCAGGTTGATGGATACTAGGGAAGAGGTTTTGCAACTTGATGCGAAGGAAGATCTCGAAGATTAAACGAGTATCGAGTGAGACCCCATAAACATCGATCGACACCTTCGCGATTCCAATGATTGGAGTCTGGCAAAGCACCAAACATTGAGCTCAAACCACTTCCTGCGGGCCTAAAATATGCCTTTCTCTGTGAGAACAGTTGTTAATGTCAATTTGAATAATGCAGACCTCACTTTACTGCTAACACAAGCTGCGCAAGTATCTCAAAACTCTCGGCTATTCCCTTGATGACATTTTAGGTATCTCTCCCAACTTGTGCATGCATAGGATCTACCTGTAAGACGAGTCGAAGTCATCCCTTGAGCATCAGAGGAGGCTGAGTCCAAATTTAAAAGAAGTTGTGAAAAAAGAGATCATGAAGCTTTTGGAAGCAGGGGTTATCTATCTGATTTCATAGAGCAATTGGTTCAGTCCAGTGTTTGTTTCCCTAAGAAAGGAGGGGTTACAGTGATTAAGGATGATAAAAATGAGCTTATCCCTACGAGGACTGTTACCGAGCATAGGATTTGCATAGATTACATGAAGTTGAACACTGCGACAAGAAAGGATCACTTCCCTTTACCTTTTATTGATTAGATATTGGAAAGGCTAGCAAACCGTCCATACTACTATTTTGTTATGGATACTATGGGTTCTCCCATTTTCCTATTCACTTGGATGATCAAGAAAAGACTACTTTCACTGTGTTTATGGTACTTTTTCTTATCGCAAGAAGCCTTTTGGACTTTGTAATGATCATGTTAGCTTCCACAGTTGTATGATGTCTACCTTTAAAGTCATAATTGAGGATTTCAAGGAATTTTTCATGGATGATTTCTCAGTCTATGGATCAGATTTTACATCATGCCTAGACAGTTTATGCAAGGTGCTAGTTAGATGTGGAGAGAAAATTTTAGTTCTGAACTAGGAGAAATGCCACTTTATGGTCACTGATGGGACTGTTCTGGGACACAAGGTTTCAGCAGCTGGAATTGAGGTAGACAAAGCCAAGATCGAGGTCATGACAGGACTACCAACGCCTACTAATGTGAAGGCTGTAAGGAGTTTTCTAGGACACTATGGTTTCTACAGGAGGTTCATTAAAGACTTCAGCAAGATAGCTAGACCACTCACAACTCCCTTTGTAAGGAAGTCAAGTTTGATTTTTTTTTCTAGAGTGCCTTGAAGCTTTTCAGGAAATCATGACAGGTGACTGCTCCCATTGTACATGCTCCAGACTGTAATTTACCTTTTGAGGTTATGTGTGATGCCAACGATTTTTCTGTAGGAGCCGTACTTGGGAAGAAGAAGGATAAGACACTTCATGTTGTGTACTATGCAAGCAGAACACTCGGTGATGTGCAGAGAATTTATGCAACAACTAGAAAAAAAATTACAAGATATATATTCGCCTTCGAGAAATTTTGATCCTATCTGGTCGTTCCTAAGGTAACTGTTCACACTAACCACGCTTCCTTCAAATACTTAATGCAAAAGAAAGATGCAAAGCCAATGATTTTGAGATGGTCTCTGAGATAGATTCTACTTCGTCAAGAGTTTGATATGGAGATCAAAGATATGAAAGGAGTGGAAAATAGAGTTGCTTATCATCTCTTGCAGATCAGGATTGAAGATGACGTCCCTTTATATGATTTCCTACCTATTGAGAAAGTCTACAAAATGGGGATCAAGAATATGAAAGGAGTGGAAAACAGAGTTGCTTATCATCTTTCACAGATCAGGATTAAAGATGATGTCCCTATATATGATTTCCACACACCAGTAGCATTAGCAAGAAAACATATAAGTCCTACAAATATGAAGGCTAAGTAGAGTTATTTCAGACCAAAAGATACATAACAAAACTAAGTAGATTTCATAGAAAATCAGATGGGATTCAATAGGAAAATCAATACTTTTGTGGTTAAACCAAAAATTGTAACAAAGAGGAAACAATATTGATTAAGGGTTCCTTTTATTTTCATAGACCAAAACAAAAAGAAAAAAAAGCATAAAAGAGGTTCGGTACAGAGCATAGGCAAACGAAACCATCACTTTAAATTCCCAAATTTAAACGTAATTTAGGGGACAATCAACATTAAAAAAAAAACATTTGAAATGGCACAACTTTTAAAAATCTTCCATGAAGCATAAGAGAGCCTCTATAAATAGACGCTATATCATAACGAAATATTTACCTAAACCACTATCAAAAACTCAAACGTGATTTAGCAATAGCTTTGTCAATTCGTAAAACTATGATCGCAAATCGCAACTGTGAAAATTACTACGTCAGTGATATGAAACCTTCAAAAACAGGTTTGTTTCGACATTTGTGGATAATAACAAAAACAAGAAACACCTATAAAACATTGGGTGAGCATATTCATATATTCATACAACCTTTAAACTACCATGTTTTATATTTATACCATTGAAAATATAATTAAATATCTAATACAATAAAATATTAAAACATTTTTCTTATTTATATTAATTCTATTAAAATACTAATTTTACCACGAAAATATTTTTTTTATATTTACTATTATGAAATATTAAAATATAGTCATATTGAAATGTACGTAAGATTTTTAGCATTAAAATAATTTTATGTTGATCAATGTGCAAAGGATTAAGAGATAGATCTCATTTTAATTTTGAAACATTAAAAAAACTAAAACTAATGTAAATATGTTTTTTTGACTGCTATTCTAAAGCAAAGAGATCTATAAAAAGAACGAGCATTTCTAGTTACCGAATCAGCAACTTCATTTTGTGTCCTTGGGATGTAGCTGATCTTGAAATCTGGAAAACACATCTGAAACATTTGAATGACTTCCAGCTCAGTTGAGAAGTTTGGCCATGCTTGTGGGTCCGTTGTCATTGCGATCAGGTCCTTGCAATCTGTTCAAAATCTCTGACCGGTCGAATGCTATAGCAATCTCTCAATTGCCCATCTTAGCGCTTCCAGTTCCAAGTATAATGCTGTCTCACGCCTCCTTAAGTAATGTGTCCCCATAAGTTGGATCCTTCTTATGCTATCCTTCCAAACTCATCCAATTCCACTGAATTGATCTATAGAGGTCCATGAACCATCCACCATACAAATATCACTCAAAATTAAGGCTTCTGGTTCTTCAACAATTTGTTCATGTGTAGGAGCAAGTATAGTCTCCTTTGCATTATACCGGACATGACACTTACTCTCTGCATACCTGACTAGCTCCGATGGATCCCTGTCTATACCTCTGAATAGCTTATCATTTCTAACCTTCCAAATGTACCAGATTATACAAGGATAATGGTCTCTATCATCTTTTGGCTCTATAATATTATTTTTCCACAAAAAAGATAGTCCATATTGGCATAAATGTTCGATATATGGAAAGTTTGAGAGCTTGATGGTGTTGATGATAATGACCATGCTTGTAAGGCCAGTGAACATTCGAAGATTGCATGAATAGCACTTTCTTCTGGCTCTCTACATCTTGGGCAATAATTATCACATCGCATATTGCGGCGTACCAGATTCCTTGTGAGCGCTACCTGCCATGTGATTAATTTCTATGTAAGATGACAAATCTTTTATGGTGTATTCACTTTCCAAGCAAATGCTTGAAGTTTGGTTATGTTGGGCTTTAGAGCTTCCTTTTCCTCGTCATTTGTGAGTATATTTGTTGCTACCCAATATTCAGGCTTGACTTTATATTGATCATTTTGGTGTAGCTTTGCAAAAGGTATCACCTCGATGAGTAGGGCTTATGGCCAAACTCCGAATTATTGATATGTCCTCCAGATCTACATACTGTTCCTGTAGTCGAGCATCCCACTCCTTTAATTCAAAATTAATAAGACTACTATCTGTCATTTTTGGATGTACAACTGGGGCCCGAGGTGAGCTGGCCTTCCTGGCGTTAAGGGAATCATGGATCCTGCCACACAATAATTTCATATCTTGAATGCACTTTGTTTCTAATACCCAAAAGTAATAGCTTCCTTGCTGCTATAATACTCGTCCACACATAAGATGAGTTATCCACTGAGTCTATTCGCAAAGGAGAGGAGGTAAAGAAGCTAATACTCTGTTACAAAAAACAGAGGTAAAGTAGAAGGCCAAAATGTAGTAAGACCCAAATACAGTCAAACTCTATTCAAGCCCAATACTAGTTCAGCCATTCAGCATCTCTGGAACTGTCACAAGACTTGTGCCGCGGAGCTGGCACAAAAGACAACATCTCTTGCACCGTAGAATCGCTTTGACAGCTTGCTGATGGTGTGAAACGAGGATAAGATAGCCACGTGTAGGGTTTCAATAGTTGAGTCTTCTTGTATATAAAGCAATATTAGCTCTCTGTAATCGGTAGCCGAAATGTGTCAATAAAGTATTATTCAGAAAATTCTCTCTTGTGTTCAGTTCTTCATAATTTCAGCACCAAATTGGTGTCATGGTTGAAGTTACCCTTAATCCCTAACAAAAAAAAATACCCATCAATCACTAAAATTAATTAATTTTAATTTTTTTTTTGCTAAAACATATCTTGATATAAAAGATGATGAAATTGAAATGATACAAGAGGTTCATTATAGATTCCTATATTTGTTGGCCTATCTTTTTCGGCTATACACTTATAGCATTTAAATTATTTATGTACTCTTTAGATTACCAATATCCTATTTAAAACATATACTTGGTCAACTCTCCACTTTTACATTGGAATTTTTTTTCAAAACATTTTTTTTTGGTAACTATTTTTTTTCAAAACATGTATCTTATTCATTACAAAATTCAATAAACTTTACAATACTGGTTTTCGTTCTTGTTTTTGGTTCATCTTATGTGAATTACTTTAGAAATCACTATCGAAGTACACAACAGTAGTACAGATGAACATATAAAATATGAAAGACAAATTCAAAGCATAGATAAAAAAAATTACAAGAAACATATGTGTACGTATAAATATAGTGTAGAATTTAAGTGCCAGGAAAGTGAATGACGACGGTGAAGACCGCGACGAGGCCGAAGTAAATGAAGGAGTGAAGAAGGATTGAGTATCCGCTCGTCTCCATTTTCCCAAAGTCTACAAAGTTATTGTTGCCGGGAACCTGAAACAGCAACCCCGGCGTCAGAACCACGAACAACACCGTCGCTACAATTGCAGGTATCCACTCCGCCATTTCTTGATTCTTCTTGTTTGTTATCCAGGAAGAGAGATTTTGATAAAGAGCTAAGTTATATTAATAGATTTAAAGGGAGAAATATATCTCTTGATAATGAAGATCATTAATTTGAATCCCTCGAGGTTGGTGGAATGGCATATAGCGACGTGGTGTTACATGTCAGCAGTGTCGCGGTCAAACTGTTGGATGGTCACTATCTTCTCTAATATTGTTAATCATTGCATTATTGCATTGGGTCTCGTTGACTTGAAAAAGTTGAAACTTCATCAGGTGGATAAACGAAGGAGCAATTATAAATGTATGATATATATATATGCTAATTTGCATGCATACAGTTGTGTTTGTGTACATGTAGTTTGTACTTTGTATCTTGGTGAGTGTAGTCACTTAAAAAAAAATTTGGGGGGAGGGGTTTCGGTGTTTTATACAAACTAAATTCTAATCTGCATTTTCAAAAGACGAGATTTTTGTTTTTATTTGACAAAACTTTTATATAAGAGAAACTGAAATTTTATTTATAATTTTTATATTTGTAAGTTCTTACCCAATATGTGTTTGGATTTATGTATATATAATTGACTTTAGTTACTTTTATAAAGCATGTTAAATTTACGGATCAAGAAAAATTCTGACCCGTACCATGTATATTATTGTTTTCTATTTAGATATTTAAAATTTAGGTAATTTTTTTTACTAAGTGTCATTTTTAATTTTATTCTAGTGGCATAAGTTTAAAATTTAGATCTTAAATTTGTGAATAAGTTTAAAATATTGATCTTTAATTTGTGAATAGAAGTTAAAACTTTATACTGGTATATTCGGTGTTTTGAACTTGTAAAAGAGTAATTTACAATAAAATACAAACTTGAGATGGTTGGCAAACCAACTCCAAGTTTGTCCCTCAATCTTTCAAACAATGCACGCGAAAGGAACTTTGTAAAAATGTCAGTTATTTGCTGAATGGCTGGAATATGCCTCGTTTCAATGAAGCTTAGTAACCACTCTTTCTCTAGTGTGGTGCCAGTCGGTTTCAAAGTGTTTATAGTGAGCATGAAAGGCTGGATTTGTGGTTTGGTGAACTGCTGATAGGTTATCACAATTCAGCAGCGCCTGACCATCTTGAGGAATGCCTAAGTCTTTCAATAGCGAAGCCAACCCTGTAAGTGCTGCACTTGTTTCTCCTAATGCTCTTTACTCAGCCTTAGTAGAGGAACTTGACACTGTCGACTTTCTCTTAACACTCTATGATACTAAGTTGGGACCAAGATAGGTACAGAAACCTGTTGTAGATCTTCTTGTTTCTTTACAACCCGTCCAATCACTGTTGCTAAAGCCAGATATCAAACAGTGCTGTTCTTGTTGCTATGAACTCCATAAGACAATTAATGTACCATTAAGATACGTAAGAATTCTGATCTCACTCAAATTACCCTAAGGAGTGAATTACTCTCCCAAATAAGAGGTTCAGTTGTAGTACTTAGGGATCGAATCCACAGAGAGCTAGGGAACCTAATAAATCTAATCAGAATTGTTAAGCTAGGTGGTTTAATGATTAAAATGTAAAGTTGCAGTTGTTGAACAAGTAATTGCTCGATTGATTGGTTTGGGTTTTGGTGCTTAAAAGAAAATAGCTAGACTTAGGGTTTTTATTCAGGAAATTTGGAATTATAATCCTATAGATGCCTAACAAGTTGCATGCATGATATTGTAGAGCTCAACACTCATAAACGAACCATTAGGCTCTCGCTTTCTAGGTTCGTCTATTGACCAGTGTCGATCGATGATTCTATATGAATATTGATCGATGCACTATTTGAAACGTCGGCCGATTAGTCTATTTGAATATCGATCGACGCTATTGGTCAAGCGTTAATGCGCGGGTTGACTATGCTTACTAAGCTCACTAGATCAGCTCTCGCTTTACTCTAGCAAGTCTTAGCTCAATTAGAATGGTTTCAGGATGAGATGAAAGCTATCGCTTATATCTAACAATCCTAGGGTAAGTTCTAGGTAGCTAATCTAGAATCAGGCATTAATGACAATCCTAAAGATTAATATCACAACTTAGCAATCTATAGTTGGGGTTAATCCCTCATAACCTATTTAAACCCTAAAATCTAACAAGAGAACTACTCAGACCTGACCAAACAATTCATAACAGCAATAAGGTGTGAAAACTTCATTAAAATAATAGATAGATATTAATGGAGTTCCAATCACAAATAACTTTGTATCTTATCTCCAATCTACTAAAGATCCTAGAAACCTTTGCTGTGAAAAACAATAAAACAAGAAAGCACACTTTGCCTCTAACATGTTGGCAAAGCTTATATAATTAGGTTAAAACTCGCCAGGGGTAATCTTGTAAATTGGTGAAGACTTGGGCTCTAAGTCGGCTGAGACCAAACAGGCTTTCTGCGCGCTTCGCTGTCGATCGATGTCAAGATGTGAAAATCGATCCATTATTACTCTTCAATGTCGACCGATGGTCGAGCTCGATGGTCATCTCGGGTGCTTACTCCAAATATCTCCAAAATCCTCCCAAATCATCACTTTCCTCCAAATCACTCCTGATCCTATAAATATTATAAATAGACTCTATAATATAATAATTAGTAGTTAAAACACTTATAAACCATGGGTAAAAGTGGGTCAAATCAATGGTCTATCAAATTCGCTTCAGCAAATTGAAGTCTGATTGAGTCGGTTGATTCATTCTCTGACATATGAAGGTGACTGCAAATTGTATACCTGGTCTTGTCAACGTTAGATATTGTAACTTTCCAGCAAGACTTCGAAAATAAGAGGGTTGAGGAAACAGTTTCATAGCTGTTGCATTGTTTGGAAACAGATGCAGAGGTAACGGTGTTGGCATAGGATTGTTGTCATAGATCCATTCAGTGTGCAGTATATCCTCAGTATATTTCTTCTGATTGAGAAACAAACAATTCTCAGTTGTATCAACCTGAATCCCAAGAAAATAATGTAGATGGCCAAGATCCTTCATAGAAAACTGAGAACCGAGAGCTGCCATCAAATGCTTGAACTGCTCCGGATCACTTCCTGTCAATATTATATCGTCAACATACAGCACAGAACCATTGTTTTCCCTTGACGATGATACAAAAACATAGAAGGATCAACTTTGATCCACGAGAAACCATACTCCAGGAGAAACGTACTGAACTTATCAAACCATGTCTGTGGTGCCTGCTTTAAACCATATATAGCTTTATCTAGTTTGCATACATGAGTCGGTTTTGCAGGATCCACAAAGTCTACTGGTTGTTTCATGTATATGTCTTCATGTAAGTCTCTGTGAAGAAAGGCACTCGTAATTGACCAATTTTTAGCAGTTGCAACTCCAAGAACCACTGTGATTGTAGTTGTTCTAACAACTGGACTGAAAGTCTCGAGATAATCAATGCCTCCCTTTTGATCATTTCCTTTGACAACCAGTCTGCTTTTAAATGTATCAATGGTTCCATCTGCATTAAGTTTGATTATATACCCATCTGCTCCCCAAAACATGCATAGACGGCTCATATGGAACAAGAGGAAATGTGTGATTCTCATAATGATTATCCATCTCAACCATCATAGACTTCGTCCATTTTCGATTTTTAAGCACAGCTGCAACAGAATTATTTTCAGTAGGGTAGTCAGGAATTGTGAGAAGAAGATACCTCGGATTAGGCTTAGTGATGCCTGATTTAGCACGAGTAGCCATTGGGTGGATGTTAGGCACTTCTTGAGCTATCACTTGTGCTTCATTATTAGAAATTTCTTGCTAGTCATTGTGAGCTGGCAAGGGTGGTGGTGGAAAATTTGCTTCAGACATGGCATTATCCTGAGGAATGATATCATGTGCTGGAGAAGGAATTACCACCAGATTCTTGACAATTTGACTGTCTTTAGGCTTAATGACTGAGGCCTGTCGCCAACCTTGTAGTAACGCAGTAGGATACTTCGGAATCAGATGCTTAAACTGCCCAGTTAAAGGAAATAATTCATCATCGAAGATTATATGTCTGCTAATGTAGACACGTCCTGTTGGCGGATATAAACACCTATACCCTTTATAGTCCGCATTGTAACCAAGAAAAATACATTGAAGTGTTCTTGGTTCAAACTTATGAGCAGAATATGGTCTTAGGCATGGACAAGAAGCATGGCCAAAGACTCGCAAGTAAGAATAATCTGACTTCATGTTGTATAAAACCTCAAATGGCATTTTATGTTGCAGAGCTGAAGACGGAAGTATGCTAATCAGATGATTTGCTGTAACTAACCCTTCAACCCAATGTGTAAAGGTACCTAACTTTGAAACATCATGGACAGACTAAGTTCTACTAGATGACGATGTTTCTTTTTTGCTAAACCATTCTAACCAGGAGTATATGGACATGATTTGATGAACTATCCCACAATTGTTGAAGTGTACAATACAGAAAATGTGAGTATTAATAGTATCAGATGATATCGTTTATGACAGTTACGCTATTGTATACCAACACTTAATTTTGTTCAGATTGAATTTTTATTTTCTCGTTTCTATCACATTTTGACAAGTTGGGATTAGTTTATTTAGTTACAGTGCAATGTCTTATCTATAGTGGTAAAGGATGAATTTTTATTTGGTTTATCTTTTAGCATAATGCACATTTTGTTTTTTGTTTTGCATATTCCAGGTCTTGGGAAATGGTTTGACGCCATCTACAGCTGATGTTGCTGTGTATGCAGATTTGCATTCTTCAGTGCCAGGTCTTGGGAAGGCGAAGACAGCAATGATGTTGAGAAGCAGATTTCTCGGCAAGCTTCCAAAACCAGGTCTGTTAAAGAAGTATGTTTCCCAATCTCACTCTGTTTCTTAGTTTTCGATTCTGCTAAGTAGTTAAACGGTGTTGTGTTGAATTAGACTGAGGAGCAGCATAACAAGACGATAGTCGTTGTGTTAGTTGAGATCAGTCCTTGTCAAATGGTCTGAATGACAAATGCTTTTTGTTTCTTATGGTCTTGTTTTCTTTGTGTTCTTGAAGGGTATTGTAAGAAATGGATAACATCAGTGGATTGCCTGATGAATGTTGGTGAGGATACTATCGTTAGTTCCAACATTCACTGCTTGTACTTATGGATTTTATCAACAAGAATCTGCCATTACATAGAGCTCCTGTCATTGAAAGCTTGTGTCTTTCTTTATGGGAGTCAAGGGTGAAAAAATTAAACCTGACGATATCAGAATGTGGGTTGAGATTGCTGTATATCCCTATCTACGTAAGCTGGACGTTTCTTATTCTTCGGTTAAGAGAAAACATGGTTCCCAACAGCTTGTTTACTTGCAAAACGCTTGTGATCTTGAAACCGTGAACCAAAACATGCCTTTTCATTTGTATAACATAATTCTTCTTTCATCTGTTTTTGTGATCAGATTGTTATGAATATTGAGTTTGAGTAAGTGTTTCGGTTCGGTTGCAGACCGGTTCTAGATTGATACCTGCTTTTTTTTTCTATGATATAATTTGGCAATTAAATATCTAAAATTACCGAAATGTATTTGAAAACCCAAAAATATAATTAAAATCCAAAATTTAAAAAGTATTTGTATTTTTATGAAAATCCAAATTATAATTTGTAACATACTTTACTCTCAAACCATATACTTTAAACTTTACCATAATCATATAACCTAATCATATTCCATAATTTTAATTTTAGTTAACAACATTTTTATTTTTTTCACAATGTTATAACCGGTTGTAATTTTAACTAATTTCATTTTATAAATTTTTATTTTATTTTTAAATTTGTAATTTTTAAAAATAAAAAATAAAACACCGTAAACCCTAAACCCTAAATATAAGACTTTAAAATTTCAATATTTTCATAATATAACTTCAATCTTAAACTTAAACTCAAATTTAATCAATTAAAAAATATAATCTCAAATTTAAAATCTAAACCTCAAACAATAAATCTAAATCTATACTCTAAATCTAATACCCTAAACTCCAAATTTAAACCCTACATATAAAGTCTTTTGTCTAATCTAATGTTTTAAACATCAAGTCATAAATTTAAGAGGTCCTAATTTTATATTATCCAATACTTACAAAAGTTAATTTTCAAATTTTATATCTTAACCTTTAATTTTATATATCTAAACTATAAACCTTACATATATATACCTCAAATAATAACTTTACATCTCAAAACATTAAACCATATCACATATTTCAAATGCTATATCACATACATTAACATTTAAATAAAAACTGAGTTTTAGTGATGAAACCAAAATATAAAATCATAATTTTGTATTATCTAACATAGAAATTACTTTATAAATCTACTAAGAGATAAAACAACAAAAATAGGCGTTTGGGAAATGGAGTCAATCACGGGAGCTACAGGCGATGGCGATCCAGCGACGCTGCCAGGAAATCCTATCACGGGAGCTCAAACCGGCGATTTCATGGGCGTGCCAGCGGCGACTATGGGAGATCCGATCGCATCTGAGCTTGGTGATCCAAGCGAGCCGACAGAGGATCCAGACGTGAACTCGCGCGACACTGCAGCTCCGGCGAAGGGGTCAACGCATGAAACGGACAGTCTTCAAAGCTCTACGTCGCTCACTACACCACCAGCTGTCCAGGGAGTCGGAGCTTCAGAGACTCATGACGGTGGCGCATCATCTCTCGCCCTGCTCACTCAGTCAACTGACGGAGGAGCAGCTTCGGAGGTACGCGATGGTGGTGAGAATCGGCACAAATCTATGACCGGAAACCATGGAGAACATTCGGAAGGGAGGGACGGAGGTAAGCAGGAAGAGCGTGTCCGATCAAGCCCATGGTCGAAGGACCTGGCCGGTAGAGCAGGAGCGGAACCTGTTATCGACATTGTCGATGGCATTGCAACACTTCAAATCCCAGATGCGATCTTTGACGAGGCGGAGCTTCTCTGGAAAAGTTTCGTAGTGGGCTACTTCATTGGAGACGCTCCCCACGTGGGCTCAATTCACGCAACCGTCAATCGTATTTGGAGCGCTCCCAAGGCGGGTAGCAAGATTGATGTCCAGTTTATTGCGAAGAATACTGTGTTGTTCCGAATTGAAAATGATCAAATGAGGAACCGGGTGATTCAAAGAAAGTATTGGCATATAGCGGATACTCCGTTGGTGGTTAATGTCTGGACCCCAGAGTCTGCTCAGCATCCTCCAGACTTGTCAGCCATGCCACTCTGGGTTGACCTCAGAGGAGTACCAAACACACTTTATTCTCATAAAGGTCTGAAGTGCCTGGTTGGGGCAGTGGGACATTTTGTGAAACTGCATCCAAACACGGAGAAATGTGTGAGGCTGGACATGGCCCGAATCCTAGTGGAAGTCGATCTACATAAGTCTCTGGTGGAAAAGATCACTTTCACGGACAAAGCGGGAGCTTCACACGAAGTCGAAGTCAATTATCCTTGGCTTCCTCCCCGCTGCAATGTCTGCTGCAGGTGGGGACATAAGGGACAGGACTGTTCGAGTAAGGAGATAAAAATCCTTAGTAAGCGAACAGGGGAAACTATCTACGCCTCGATGCCGCGTGAACGGATAACTGTCGGAGGAGGCAAGGGCAAAGAAGTGGAGGGTAGCAGGGATATTGGTGTGAAGGATGATAAGATAAGAGGAGGGGACGAGACTGGGATTGTGGAAGCAGTGGAGACAATGCCTAAGGAGGGAAACGCTATGGAGCATCTAATAAAGGACCTGGAAGAGCTTTCACCTGTAGCATCTTCACACGAGGAAAAAACGAGCAAGATATCTGAAACATCTAAGGAGCTTTCTAAGACCATTGACGTGTGGGTTAACGGGAAGGGAGTGAAGGCATCAGGCGACGTGAACGGAGAAAAGGAGTTTACGATCTCCCCGTCAAGATTTAGTCCTTTACAGGACATCGATGAAGAGGAGGAAACATGCTTAGAAGGAAGTGGAACGGAAGTTGAAGAGGTCGAGTTTCGGGGAAATATAGTGGATGGCAAAAAAGAAAAGGAATTGCAGGTGGCATCGACAAGTAAGCATCAGGGGTCGGTGCCAAGGCAACTTCGGGGGAGAGTAACTGGTTCTAAAGATATGAGTAAAGGCGGATATGGAGGAAGGCACGGATCGTCAAAAAAAACTTCCGGTAGGAAGTTATGACTTCTTTCTTTGCATGGAACATGCGTGGGTTCAATCTACCACGCAAACATCGAGCCCTCAAATCATGGTTACAGGAGGAAAAGCCTTCTTATGGCTGCCTAGTAGAGACACGAGTCCAGGAATCTAACCATCAGTGGTGTATGAATGTTGCTATGCCGGGATGGAACTCTCTTACTAACTACGAATATCATCCTTTGGGGAGAATCTGGTTTTGCTGGACGGATGAAGTTGTAGTCACTCGACTGCACATGAGTGCACAGGTGATCACTTGTGCTATTCAGAATCCCTCCACCGGAGAACAATATATTTGTTCAGCCATATATGCATTTAACACGGCAGAGGAAAGGACCAGACTATGGGAGGAAATCAGAGGCACAAAAGTTGCGTATGGCCACCTAAAGCTTCCTTGGATCTTGATTGGCGATTTTAATGAAACACTGGCTTCTTTTGAGCACTCCAGATCTTTGGAGTATCGTAGAGACTTAACGGGTATGTATCAGTTTCAGGAGTTAGTGTCGGACTGCTCGGTTACTGATCTCCCCTATACGGGAGCTTTATTTACTTGGTGGAACAATCGAGAGGAGGACCCCATCGGAAAGAAACTGGACAGAGCATTGGTAAACCAAAGCTGGATGAGTCAATACCCAAGCTCCTCAGCGCACTTCGATGCTGGTGGAATCTCAGATCATGCAAGATGTCTGATCCGTACGACAGGAAATGTTAACGATGCTAGGAAACCATTTCGTTTTTTCAACTACCTGACTGAGCACAACGAGTTCCTACCAACAGTTCAGCGAATCTGGGATACAACGCCACCGCTGTTCCATTCTAGAGCAGCCCTTTCACGTTTTCACAAGAAACTAAAACTCCTGAAACAGCCGCTGCGGGAGCTGAACAAAACGCATTACGGGGACCTACCGGCTCGTACGAAGAATGCTTATGATGTGCTGTGTGACTGTCAAAACATAGCACTATTAGACCCAACCCCTGGAAACTTTGCGAGGGCAGCGGAGGCAGCTAACAGATGGAACACCTTAGCTAGAGTGGAGGAGAAATTCTACAAGCAGAAGTCTTGTATTCGCTGGCTTTCGGTTGGAGATCAAAATACCAAGGTGTTCCACAGTATGGTTCAAACGAGGAAGGCAAAAAACACAATTAGAAGACTTGTCACGACTGAAGGAGAAGTCCTCACTTCGTTACCTGATATCAAAAAAGAAGCAGTCTCATATTTCCAATCATTCCTACAAGGACAGGATCCAAATAGCGAGGTAATTTCGGTAACTGCTCTGCAGGATTTGCTGACCTATAGGTGTCCTGGTGATCATTCTGCTGCACTGGTCCGACCTATCACACCAACGGAAATCAAAGGGGCGCTTCATTCACTTCCAAATGGGAAAGTTTCAGGTCCAGATGGGTTCACTAAAGAATTTTTTATCGCAGCATGGCCAATCATCGGGAGGGACTTCATTGTGGCGGTTCAATCATTCTTCGTATTTGGATTCATGCCTGCTGGGGTAAATGCAACCATTCTCTCTCTGATACCTAAGACAACTACTGCACAGACGCTAAAGGATTATCGGCCAATCGCTTGCTGTAATCTGCTATACAAGGTCATCTCCAAGGTACTAGCCAATAGGCTAAAGATCATTTTCCCCGATGCGGTTGAAGCAAACCAGTGTGCATTCATAACAGATCGCCTTCTCTTAGAAAATGTACTACTCGCCTCTGAGCTGGTCACTGGATACCACAGGAGCACGAACAAGGAAAATTGTGCTATCAAGTTTGACATAACTAAGGCATTCGATACGGTCAAGTGGTCTTTCATTACTTCGGTGCTTCAAGCAATGGGAATGCCTCTTCAGTTTATCCACTGGATGAGGTTATGCATCTCAACTGCAGCTTTTTCTATCAATGTGAATGGAAGTTTGGAGGGTTTTTTTCAGAGTGCCAGAGGGATCCGACAAGGATGTTCTCTCTCGCCTTACTTGTATGTCATCCTAAATAATGTTTTATCAAAAATGATCAACAAAGCTGCAGATGCGGGGGAATTTGGTTATCATCACCAATGTCAAGATGTAAAACTTACTCACTTGTGCTTCGCGGACGACATACTGGTCTTCACCAACGGGACTTCCGATTCGCTATTGGGTATTCTGGGTGTAATGCGCCGGTTTGCATCTGTTTCTGGGTTACACATAAATGTAGCAAAGTCTTCCATCTATGTTACAGGAAGGAACATCTCTGCTCTCCTCACTACTGCGGCTTCTATGGGTATCAGTCTCGGTACCCTACCAATCCGGTACCTAGGAATGCCGTTAACAACGAAGACACTATCCAGCCATGACTATGAACCGCTTATAGAAAAGATTCGTGGGAAGATGCTGTGTTGGTCCAACAGATTTCTGTCCTTTGCAGGAAGACTACAACTGATCCAGTCGGTCATTACAAGCATGGTTAACTTCTGGAGCTCGGCTTTTATCCTACCGGCCAAGTGTTATGACACCATCGAAAGCATGTGCAGCGCGTTTCTATGGTCGGGCTCACCTACACAAACTCACAAAGCTAAGGTCAGCTGGGAGGATCTCTGTTTGCCTAAGGACGAAGGTGGTCTGGGTGTGCGGAAATTCAAGGACACGGCAAGAGCCTTTGCCCTTAAACTCATATGGAGACTTTACACAAAACCGGCTTCCCTATGGGTAAGTTGGGTGAAACACTACTTGCTCAGGTATAATTCCTTTTGGGATGTGAGAGGAGAACAAAATGGATCTTGGATATGGAGGAAGCTCCTGAAACTAAGAGATGTGGCCTATGAGTTCGTTAGATTTGATATCGGGGATGGTCGAACTACTTCCTTCTGGTTTGACAATTGGCTTGGAATTGGGAAATTGTTTAATATTACAGGAGCGGTGGGCACCACTTATCTGGGTATATCACGCCATGCGAAAGTCAGTGACGCAGCGAGGGGGAATACGTGGAACATTCGAGGACGTAGGAGTCGGCGGTACGGGGAGCTTTATGGCAAGATCTTAGCGGCGGCTGCTCCCTCCTCCACTAAAGGGCCCGATATTATACTATGGAAGCATGGGGTTGATGATTACAGGACCACGTTTTCAGCGGCAAGAACTTGGGATCAACTAAGAGAAAGGAGAAGCAACGTGGATTGGTGTAAAGTGGTATGGTTCGCACAGGGGGTTCCTAGATTCTCCTTCATAACATGGCTGTCAATAAGGAACAGGTTATCAACGGGAGATCGCATGCGAACATGGGGTATTACTCAGGTTTGTGGCTTTTGTGGAGAGAGAAATGAAACAAGAGATCACCTGTTCTTCGCCTGCCCATACTCTTACACGATATGGGAATCTCTGGCAAGACCACTTGTTGGACGGAACATCAACCCAGATTGGGCATGGACTGTCAATCGGCTACGTACTATGGGAGGAAAAAGCCTCGACTCAATTCTCGCAAGGATGCTATTCCAAACTGCAGTGTACTACGTCTGGAAGGAAAGAAATTCAAGGTGTCACCAGCAACGAGGGATCCAGAGGGATCAATTAAGAAGACTCATAGACAAGGCAGTTCGGAACCGCATTTGCTCTTTGCGATACACTCATGGCCACAGATTGGAAGGGTTACTAAGAAGATGGTTTCAAGTTACTCTTTAGCATTCGATTTGTTTGTCGTTGGCACCTAAGACACTAAACAACTTTTAATCGCTTGTAAAAATTCCAAATGTTGATCAATAAATTTCAAATTTCATCAAAAAAAAAAAACAACAAAAATAGAAACAAAAAAATTGTCATTGACCACTAATATTAATCTACCCAGATCACATCCTTTACCATTGGATTAGATTTAATCCAACGGACCAAATCTAACAATACTCTCTCTCTCTCTCTCTCTCTCTCTTTTTCTCTGTGTCGACAGACTCTTCGTCTATCTCTTTGCCTTAATTTTTGTTTTTTCTGAAAACTCGTCTCTCCATAGATTCTATCTCAATCTTTAATCTCTGTCAACAAATTCAAAACTTATTTTCCTCTTCCTCATTCATCTCCTTCATCTTTGTCTCAATGAAAGTAGATTTTTCAAGCCATGGCTGGAGGACGACATGACAACGACGCTAGATCTGTCTCTCTGTCTCTCTGTCTCTCTCTATTCGTTTGAATCTGATTTTATTTGTTTTGTTTGTAGGGTCGATCAACACATGAGAGGCTGAAGAAAACGATGGTACATCCGCTCGTCACCACCACCATTGCTTCGTATATCCATCCATCTTCACTGGGGTCATGTTCTCATAACGAGCCGGATTTGAAAAGGGAGTTGAGTCGGAGCTATGTCGGATTATGTAGGTGAGATGATGACACGGGAAGGAGAATTGGTGGAGGAGTTCATGATGGTGGATGATGGAAGCAGACAGCAGATGGCGTAGCTGATAGCGTGTTTGAAGCGTCAACGATGGAGGATCCGGTAAAGGTGGCGGCGGAGGTGGAGCTCTGCGGCAAAGGAGGCGGAGGCGCAAAGAGTTAGGGATTTTTCTTTTGGGAAATTTTATTTTTACCATTTTCATGATACCACTTTTCATCTTTACCACCATTAAAGGAAAGAGACATTTTCAAAAATACATTCTTCATTAAGTGGCAAAACACTCTTATACCCTTGTTATCTATATATATAATAAATCATTATTTAAATATATAAATAAAAAAAATAATTTTTTTTTATATTTTTGAATTATACTTTTTCATATTTGAACTTTTTTATAATTTTTTTTTGAATTTTAGTATTGAATTTTTTTTTTGATTTTTTTTTCAAAATTTCTTTTTGAAAATCCAAAATTATGTTTGAAACTATTTTTAAAATTTTTTTTAAGTATTTATTTATTTATTTATAAGAATCCTAAATTTCACATTCCAAAAGCCCTACCCCACCCCTCAACTCTAAACCATAAGTCTAGATTTGTTAACCCTAGGGATATAAGTGTATTTTAACCTTGATTAAAAGTGAAGGTAAAAGTGATTAGTGTAAACATGAAACTGGTACTATGAATGTGGTATTTGTGGCAATTTCCCATTTTTAAGTTTTTTTTTTTGTTTACAATTAAACCAAATTTGGTTTAATGTTTTTTGGTTTAATGTGTAAGCTGATTTTATTTGTAAACCGATTATAATTAATAAATAAAATTTAAATCTTAATTTCTAATTAATTTTAATCAATTAATTACATTTTAATCAATTAATTAATTAATTTTTAATCAAATAATTTCTTTAATTTTTAATTATAACATTATATTATTATAAATATTAACAATTCCATAGAAACCATCGAACCAAAAGATCCGCTATCAAAAGTGTCCGACCTACGACAACGGGTGCTGTCAAAGCGTTTTAGGAAACACTATTATATCAAACTCATAACATTTAACGGCCGCTATTAATACACACATTTCTTGTTGTGGTAGCCTCAACCGAATACTTGTAAATTCCCTTCCACCATCACTCTGAAATTTTTTGATTTTTCTGTTAAACTGACCTCATAGAAATCTGACTTGAGTTTAAGAGGATAAAACCAACTGAACCGATAATGATCATCAATAAAAAATGCATAAAACTTGAATCCTTGTAAAGACATAACATGCAAAGGTCCCCACAGATCACAGTGGATCTTAGCCAAAGGTTCAACAGACACAGACTCTGAAACAGAAAACGGAAGACACAAACTCTTGCCCATTTGACACGGTTCACAAACTGCATGCATATAATTCTTATCGGGCGTTATTGCTTTACTACTATGAAGATGCTAAAGAACACATGAGCTTGCATGACCGAGTCGATGATGCCACGTAAAGTCATCAGCTGCTTGTTGTCGAGTTGAGTAGAAAGCCTTGTACTCTTGACTCTCCAGCACATATAAACCATTACGCTATGGTCCTTGGGTTAGCACTTTCATGGTTTGCAGATCCAGTATGTAAACCTTCTTAGCATCAAAGAACACACCACATGGATAATCCTCGCATAATTTAGACACAAATAACAGTGATTTCTATACTGAAGGACAAGCAAAAACTTCATTAAGAGGTAAACTACCCGTGCTAACTGAGACATTTGCAGAGCCAACGTGTGTGATCAGAACATGATTTCCATCAGCCACCATTATGGACTCAAGACCATGATACTGAGTAGCATTCTGAAGTCCTGAAGCCGTTGATGTGATGTACGCTGAGGCACCTGAGTCTGGAAACCACTCATTACCAGAACGATCTGAAGCTTGAAGGGCTGCTAAGGCTTGAGGAACATCATTTGGCTGATAATTGTTGTCAAACCTGTTCCCACACTTCAGAGCAACGTGTCCTATTCTTCCACAAATCTGACATGTAGGGCGTGTGTTTGACCCACTAGAGGATGTATTCTGTTGATGAAATCCACGTCCCCTTGAAGAGAAACCCCCTCTAACAAGGTTGGAACCAAATATGTTATTGTAGTAACCCCAATCTCTGTTCAGTTGATGAGTAGTCTGAAACGCTTGCTGAGCTTGAGCGTCCTGAGTGTTGAACGCCATATGAGGATTTACAGCGGTTGTTTCATATTCTTGCAGACAAGAGTCAAAACACTGAACCTCATATAAAACATTTGTAAACGTCAGAGTTGGAAGCCTAGACATGGAGTTTTGAACAACCGTAGTAATAGGATCATATTCTCTTCCTAAACAATTAAGAAGCCATAAATCTTCATAGACTCATCTACAGGTTTTCCTATCGAACTTAGTTGCTTACACAGAGATGCATATTCACGAGCATAGGTTGAGAAAGAATTTCCTTGCTTGATGAATACCTGGAGTTTGCGTTTAAGGTCGAACTCACGTCCAATAGAGCTTCTGTTGTAGGTGTTGGCAAGAGACATCCATACTTCGTGAGAAGTGGTTAACGCACATACACTTCTCAACGCTTCATCTGAAAGCGTACCAAAGATTCAAGATTTCACCAACTGGTCAGTGCAAAACAACAACTCATGAGCTGGATTCGGTACTTGTTGAACTTCTTCACCAACTCGTTAAACGACTGTAGTTTCGGGCTCTGGATAACGTCCATTGATGAAACCCACAAGCTTCTGACTGCTAAGAAGAGACTCGACTTGAGTTTGCATCGTTAAGACGTTTCGTAACTAAGCTAGAAACATGAACATTTGCTGGAAACGGATAGACATATGGATTATTTAGCCATAGTTGCACCTGTTAAGGTATTATGGCTCTGATACCATATGAAGAACTAAACACAAGAAGCGGTTTTATGAATAATAATTTATTGACACATTTCAGCTACCGATTACAGAGAGCTAACATTGCTTTATATACAAGAGGACTCAACTAATGAAACCCACACGTGTCTATCTTATCCTTGTTTTACACTATCAGCAAGCTGTCAAAACGATTCTGCAGTACAAGAGATGTTGTCTTTTGTGCCAGCTCCGCAGCACAACTCTTGTGACCGTTGCAAAGATGTTGAATGACTAAACTAGTGTTGGGGATGAATAGAGTTTGACTGTTTTTGGGCCTTACTACATTTTCTGCCTTCTGCTTTGCCTCTGTTTTATGTAACATATTATTAGCTTCTTTAGAAACTACACAAAATTTGGTGTTTAGGTGTTGAACTTTCATTTTCATCTCCAATTGTAGCACTAAACTATATACCAAATGTAATATTATTATATTATTAATATTATAGTTTTAATAATTTAATATTTTAATTAGTTATAGTTTCCTAATTATATTTTATGGCACTTTGATTTATGTTTATTTTTAAGAAATTTGTAATTTATATTTTCACTGTTTATTTATTTTGTGTAAAATTAGAAAAAAATAAGTAAAATTTAAAATATTTAAAAATTACAAAATATCTTGATTTTATTTTGTTACAGTCTAATGTAATTGATGATAGGCCTGAGACTTATTATCCGAGATCCGGATTCGATCCGAGATCCACTCCGGATCCGCTCCGAAAATAGGATATCCGGGGTGCCCGGATCCGAATCCGGATAGTAAAATCTTGGATCCGTGCAAACCGAATCCGGATCTGGATATCTAAATTTTTAGGTCCGGATATCCGGATCCGGATCCGTATTTTTAAAATACATTAATTTTTTTAATTTTTTTAATATTTATATTTTATATATTAATATTTATACATGAATTAATCTTATAATATTATATTTTAGTTTTTACAATATTATAAACATATATTAATATATTTATAAATATTTAATTTATGTATTATATTAAAAAAAATTAGTATTTTTTGTTAAAAAAATTATTTTTAATTATTTTGACGGATCCGGATCCGGATATCCGCAGATAATAGAATATCGAGACGGATATCCGAATCCGGATATCCGGAAACCACGAATCCGGATCCGGATATTAAATCAACGGATCCAACGGATCCGGATCCGGATCCGGATACCCTAAATTTCCCGGATATCCAGATCCGTCCTAGGGCTAATTGATGATACTAATTTAATTATATTATTTTGTTTTAGAAACCTATATTAGTAGTTAAGCAAACAAATAAGATAATATTTTAGTGTGTAGTACTGTGAAAATAAACATGAAAACTATAAAAGAGTATGATATATTTATTTTAAACTAAAAATAGATATTAAGGGGTCCTCGTACCGTTCAAAATCAGCTCATATGGCTGATATTAAGGGCAAGGGAATCCTCTATGAGGATGATGATGAACCGATTAAGTTAACTGATCATGATGTCTCTCAAAACATTAATGAATTCAAGATGTCTCTGATCGGCAAGATCCTTAACCCGAAAAAACAAAGTGTGGAGAAACTTCTCCAGAAAATGCCGGTTCAATGGGGCATGGAGGAACGCATCACTGCAAATGATTTGGGAAATGGAAAGTTTCTACTCAACTTTACCACCAAAGATGAGCTAAACTCTGTTCTTCGACAGGGTCCGTTTCACTTCAACTTCTGTATGTTTGTGCTGGTTCGATGGGAACCCATCGTCCATGATGACTATCCTTGGATAATACCATTCTGGACTCGACTGATTGGTGTTCCCTTACATCTATGGACCGAGAACAACCTGAGGGAAATAGGTTCCCGTCTGGGGCATGTTCATCAGGACACAATAGAGCTGATTGAGGGAAGAATGCTCCTAGATATTGACTCTCGACGGCCACTAAAGTTTGCAAGGAAGGCTGAATCTCCTGAAGGAGATGAGGTTATGATTGAAATTTAAGTATGAGATTTTGTTCAAACATTGTTCTACTTGTGGCATGCTTACCCATGAGAAGGAATATTGTCCTTTGCTTCAGCGTCAAGGCGTCTTTGCGCGGGTTCAGCTGCAGGAGAACCGGCCACAGCAGTATTCGAAAGCGTTGGTTAAAAAGGAGCCTAATGCGTTGCACTCGAATACGCCGGTTGCACCATACCATAAGCCGTCTAGCTACGCCACTGAGAGGAATAACAATGGAAGGCGGAACTATGACTTGGATCATCCTCGTGAGGCTTATAAGGGCTGTGTGGACAGGGTGATTCGGCGGCGGGATGACCCGTCTTGGAGGAAGAGGTATGGGGGTGCGCGAGTGGAGGCAAAACCTTACGATAGGTACAATGGAGCAAGCTGGCGTGAGAAGAAGTCCCAGCCTCAATCTCGCCATGATGAGAACGTGGTACAAGATGGACTGGTGCGTGCATCGATGGATCGTGGTGATGGTTCTTATGACCATCAAATGCGGAGTGTCTCTCCACTACCGAGGGAAAGTGCAAAGCGGGTGCAGGCTGATCGTGAAGCTTTTCCACTGCAGTCTCAACCGCGTCCGAGTCCAGATCAAAGAAGCTTGGGTGTGCTACTGTTACGAGGAGAATAGCTAGCGCTATTGTTATGCCATCCCGGGGTGATAGCTTAGATGAGAACGTAACAAAACGTTTAAAAGGGACTCCTCAGTCTCTAGCTTTTGAAACTTTGACAGAGCAGGATCCAAAGCCGACTACGGAAGATGATCAGGTGATTGAAGCGCTCAATGATATGGATATTACGGAGCAGCTAGATGGTGGTTTGATGGATTGTGAGATGGAGAATGATAAATTGATGGGGTTGGAGCTTCCGGAAATGGAAGATAAAAACGGTCATGATAGGGCTGATCACGTTGCTGATCAAAAATCACAGAAGTTGGCTGGTAGATCGTCGAGACATATCAAACATGGTTGCAAGTCGAGTGCTTCTTTGGGCATTCAGAAAAAGAAATTTGAGATTCTTCTTCGAGGATCTCCACAGAAGAGATCATCTTCCTCTCTTGCAGCTCGTGTGTCTGGTGGAACTGGAGGCTCAAGACGCCATCACCATAGCTCGAGGAGACAGAAAACCGGCTTATCAAAGAGTGATGGTTCGATGGGGTCCAAAAACCCATCACACCTTGATCAATGAGGACGCTAAGTTGGAACTGTAGAGGGATTGGAAACGACCTCACAGTTCGACGCCTTACGGAGATGTGTCAGAAGCATCGCCCAGGATTTGTGTTTCTTTCTGAGACGAAGAACAGAAGGCTGCTGTTGCAAAACATTCAGGCCGACTTAGGATTTGATCATTTGTTTACTGTTGAGCCACTTGGAGTTAGCGGAGGTTTAGCTTTATTTTTTATGGATGAATTTCAAGTTAATGTTTTATTTTCAAATAATCGTATGATTGACATTGAGGCAGTCATTGATGGAATAAAAGTCTATATGACGTTTGTTTATGGGGACCCTGTATTAGAAAGAAGAGATCAAGTTTGGGAATGTCTTACGCGTTTCTCAACAACAAAAAAATGGACCTTTATTCATGATAGGAGATTTTAATGAAATGACATGTCATAATGAGAAAGCAGGAGGAAGACAACGCCCTGATAGTTCTTTTCTTCCTTTCAAGCAGATGCTTAATGACTGTGGTATGCTAGAATTTCCTTTCACGGGTGATATGCTTTCTTGGGTGGGGAAGAGAGCAGGAGGATCAACAGTTCGATGTCGTTTAGACAGAGCTGTAGGAAATGCCGACTGGCATGAGAAGTTTCCCCACTCGACTGTAAAGTACATGAGGCTATGGGGATCGGACCATCGTCCGATTCTTGCAGACATACTCATAAAGCCTACGAGAAGATCCAAAAAGTTTAAGTTTGATAAAAGATGGTTGGATAATGAAGAGCTACGACAAGTTATCCTTCAGGGATGGAAATCTCCTAGAAGTATGCTAATCTTTCTCCCAATGCGACTATTATGGAACATATTTCCAGCTACAGGAGAGCCTTGAGTGAATGGCGAAAGCAAAATAATGTCAATTCGGCAAAATTAGTGGAGGAGCTTAAAGAAAAGGTGGAAGGATTGTATGCAGATGATAATGCCACAACTGAGGAAATTGCAGCAGCCCTAAAGGAACTCTCAGATGCTCTTGAAGCAGAAGAGATGTTCTGGAAGCAGAAGAGTCGGGTGTTTTGGTTGAGAAGAGGAGATAGAAATACAAAATTTTTCCATGCCTTGACGAAGCAAAGAAGAGCAAGAAATAAGATCACACAGCTCTTAGATGAGAATGGAAACATTGTTGAGGATGAAGAAGGACTAGTAGCCATTGCTACTAGTTATTTTAGGCAGATTTTTGAATCATCGAATCCGGAGGAAATTGAGGAGGCGCTAGCTCAAGTTCCAACGTCGATCACTGGTGATATGAATGACAACCTTACAGCTCCGTTCTCTGAATGGGAGGTCAAATTAGCGCTTTTTGTCATGCACCCAGAGAAGGCACCAAGACTAGATGGGATGACTGCGCCTTTTTACCAGAAATTCTGGGATATAGTAAAAGAAGATTTAACTCTTATGGTTAATAAATTTCTGTTTGAGGGGATGGTGGCGAATGGACTGAATGATACAAATATATGTCTCATCCCGAAGATAACAAAGCCTAATGCAATGGCTTAGTTTAGACCCATTAGCCTGTGCAACGTCAGCTACAAGATAATCTCTAAAGTCTTATGCCAGAGGTTAAAAAAAGTACTACCAGGCTTGATATCGGAAACCCAGTCAGCCTTTGTTGCTGGGAGACAAATTTCAGATAATGTTATGATCGCTCAGGAAATGTTCCACGCTTTGCGAATGAAGCCAAGTGGACGAAATAAAAGGATGGCCATCAAGACGGACATGAGCAAAGCATATGATAGGATGGAGTGGTCTTTTATTGAAGCTGTCTTGCGCAAGATGGGTTTCTCAGGAACTTGGATCAGCTCGGTCATGCGATGTATTACATCGGTGAAATATAAGGTTCTCGTGAATGGAGAGCCAAGAGGGAATATTACTCCAGGTAGATGATTACGTCAAGGAGATCCTTTGTCTCCTTTCATTTTTTTTCTATGCACGGAAGCGCTCGCTAGCCTTCTTAATCATGCAGATATACAAGGGAAGATAACAGGGATGCGTGTTACACGCACGTGTCCGTCGGTATCCCACCTTCTCTTTGCTGATGATAGCCTTTTCTTTTATAAGGTGGAGCCCCGTGAATGTGAAGAAGTAATGAAAGTAGTCAGAAGATATGGCAAAGCATCTGGTCAATGTATCAACTTTGACAAATCGTCCTTACTCTTTGGTAAGCGGATTAATGCAACTACTAGACAAGAGATTAAAGATGCACTTGGGATACAGAATGAAGGAGGAATGAGAACATACGTCATGTCGACTTTCCTGCTCCCATTGGAGATATGCGAAAATTTAGCCAGTGTCATTGCTCAGTTCTGGTGGAGCTCGAATCCACCAAAAAGAGGAATACACTGGGCAAAATGGAAAAAAAGTATGTCTACCAAGAGAGGAGGGTGGAATTGGCTTCCGAATGATCCATGAGTTTAATCTGGCTCTTTTGGCTAAACAACTATGGAGACTAGTACAGTTCCCTGATTCTCTGGTCGCTCGAGTCGTACGGGGAAGATATTATATATTGAGCTCTCCATTAAGAGTAAACGCTACTAGCAGCCCATCCTATGTGTGGACTAGCATTTCTGCTGCAAGAAAATTGCTATTACTGGGAATTAGACAGAAAATACATTCAGGTTATGAAATTAAGGTATGGGAGGATCCATGGATTCCATCGAACCCCGCGAGGCCAGCTGTCCCCATAGCACCAGTGATGCATCCTAATATGAGAGTAAGCGATCTTATTGATCAGGGATCAAAGGTTTGGGATGTGGGACTATTGGAGAACTATGTTCATCCTGAGGAAATACCATTCATAAGGAGTTTGGCCATAAGCTCAACTCATCGTCGTGATACTTTCTGCTGGAACTTTACAAGGAATGGCCAATACACGGTCAAATCTGGATATTGGGTGGCCCATAATTTATTAATGGTAACGGAGGAAAATGAAGTTTTGGAGCCAAGTATTACAAAGCTACAAGCTTTTTCGTGGAAATTGAAGGCTCCTACAAAGATATGTCATCTTATATGGCAGTTGTTAACTGGTCATGTGGCAGTAACGAGGAACTTAGTTAGACATAATATGAGGTGTAACAATTATTGCCCAAGATGTGGAGAAGTGGAGGAGACCGTCACACATGCGATTTTTGAATGCCCACCAGCTCTTCAAGTGTGGTCTTTATCATCAACTCCGACATGCCCAAATATTTTCCCGGTTTCGAGCGTCTACACAAATATGGATTATCTATTCTGGAGGAAGAATGGTATCATTGGGCCAGAGCAAGATAGGGATCCTTATCTCTGGATGATATGGTATATTTGGAAGGCTAGGAATGAAAAACTCTTCAGGGGAATAGATAGAGATCCTGTGGAACTAGTTTGACATGTAGAGAGTGAATGCCAAGCCTGGTTTGATGCTAATGAAGTGGCACAAGCAGTGACACAAGATAATATAAATGAGGAACCCCAAGTCATAAGCTTGGGAAACATTTGCTTGTTTGATGGATCTTGGACATCTTATGCTAACTTTAGTGGAAGCGGATGGGCATGGATGGATAGTTCTGGGAACACTCAACTTATGGGGACAAGAAACTTCCCCCGACTCGAATCAGCCTTGCACTCGGAAGTAGAAGCATTGCGGTGGGCGATGGAGAATATGCTGCAACATTCAACCTGTCAGAGCTTTGGGACAGACTGTAAGGAACTAATTGCAATGGTAAAGGACCCTCAGGCGTGGCCAAACTTTTCGACGGAATTGGCGAGGATAGAGACGCTACAGATATGCTTCCCAGAATTCAACATCACTCACGTTCCACGGGCGCACAATCAAATTGCTGATTTTTTGGCTAAGACTGCTATATCTTTCCATAGGGAGTTACATTTTGTTGGTTGTTCTATTCCGGTTTGGTTACCCAGACCACCTCAAGTTTGAGTAATAGAATGGCATTTTGACGTCAAAAAAAAAAAACTAAAAATTGATTAATCTACTTATAATTAAATAAAATGTAACAAATAAAATTTTAATATTTGGTGTGATGAATAGTATTATACTAAATTTTGGTGTAACACTATTTGCAAAACACCAAATTTGGTGATATCGTTTTATTTTGGTTTTCCATTAGATATAAAACTATACCTAATTTAATGTTTTTTTCTGTCTCATTGGAGTTGACATAACCCAATATCTAATTTTAAAACATAAAACAATTGGGAAAAGGAAAAAATAGAATTGTAAACAGATAATAATTCACTTAAAATGATTGATGTACAAACAATATAGATATACAAGGTGAAAATGATTACAAAAGTAATTAAAATTTACAATGAGACTAACACTAGGGATATTTTTAAATTACATAAATTGTGATGAGATAAATCTTCCTTTCTAAATATGTTTCAACACCAAAATTGGTGTTTTGGTATTGAACTTTAATTTTCATCTCCAACCATAACACTAAATTATATACCAAAAACAATATACTATATTTTTAATACTTTATTTTAATAATTTAACACATTAATTATTTATAATTTAGTATTTATATTTATGGCACCTTGATTTTATGTTTTTTAACCACACACATGGGTTTTATGTTTGTATGTTAAAAGTTTGTAATTTATGATTTCACTGTTTATTTATTGGGAAATTTTCCAAAAATGACTTAAAATTATATTTTAAGTGTAAAAGAAAATCACAAATTCAATCAAATGTAAAAGTAACCGAGAAAGCTAGTGAAATTACAACAAACCCCTTATGATCAAACAAAAAACCACATGCATTTTACGAATATAACTCCGTGAAGTGTTTTGTAGTTTTATAAGTCTTCTGCGAGAAAACTTCTTGAAAGTCTAGTTCTCATATAGTAGATCTTAAAAATAAGTTAAAATGTTATAAAAAAATATTTTTTTGGAGAAAAATTGAAATCATGTAATTATAAACATTTGTAAATGATATAAATTAAGATCAAGTAAAATTGAATTCTTTTCAACACAGATGAGTGAATGTAGATTGAGTCATGATATTCTTTGGTTTAGGGCTTGGCAACATATTTTATAGTATTTTTCTATTTTTAGTGTTAGGTTTTGGAATCTTAACTTAAAAAGAAATAATAATAAAGTTAGCCTATATGTATTTAATTTTGTGTATATTAAATACTTTAAAAGTTGATTTTAAGTTTAATGAAGTGTTTATTGCTATTTATTTAGTTATTTAATTTTAGGGTTTAGATGACTTCTTTGGAAGTCTTCTACCAAATAATGCACTAGAAGACTTCTCGGAAGTTTTCTCGGATGAATAGTAAATTTAGGGTTTAGAAGACTTCTTTGGTAAATTTATACATTCCCTCTCTCTTACTCTCAAATGGATGCAAAAATTATGATGTTTCTCACTCTAAAGTTCTCCTA
Source organism: Brassica napus (assembly GCF_020379485.1). Lineage (NCBI taxonomy): Eukaryota > Viridiplantae > Streptophyta > Magnoliopsida > Brassicales > Brassicaceae > Brassica > Brassica napus. Next base: position 37,557,448 of record NC_063452.1, on the reverse strand, counting down.
CCTCTCTCTAATCTCTGTGAACTTGAAAATATAAAAAAATTTATTTTCCTAACTTGAAAATATGAGGGTTTCAAAGGAAATCGATTCTGATTGTTTTCCATGGTTTATGTGGTATATCTGAAAAAATAAAAATGAAAAAATTATCATAATAGGAACGGGAATCCTCATGAAATATTGCATAAAGTAGAGGTTGGAGGAATACTTTGGACTGAGGCGCAATTACTGGTACAACAACATCATGATTATTTACAGCCAGACACAAACTGGCAATCTATGGGGTATACAAGAGTTTGCTATGTTGATGGGGCCTGGAGAGAGCAAGATGCCTTCACCGGACAGGGGTGGCACTGTCGAGCGAGGGACTCAGACGATTTTATGATGGGGGCATGCCACCTTTATTTGAGCGATGAAGAGCATGAAGACCCTGCAGTTCTCAGAAGTAGCATTTGTAACGGATTGTTCTCAACTGGTGAAGATGGTGTCGTCACCGTAATAATGGACATCTTTTGCTACATACATGGAGGAGTTTTTCCGCAGTAAGACTTTCTTCCCTAATTTCAAGATCCGACATATTCCAAGGGCACAAAACACAATGACAGACAAGCTTGCACGTGGTGCGAGGAGTTCTCCTTCAGCTATGTTATATGTTGATTCCTTACCTCCGGTTTGGCTATCTGATCCGATGGTTTCTTAGTTAAGTAGTTTTTTTGTTGTCAAAAAAAAAACAAAACTTTATATCAATTTATCATTTTTGTCTCATTTCTTTCTCACTAATTTATCTTGTTTTTGCAGGTGTTCATTACATAATTCTCATCTTCCACTCCTTTAAAGTTAGATCTATAACATTTGGATATGTATTTTGTGTTTTTTATATGTTAGATTCTAAAAATTTATAGATTCAATCTGATGTGACTGTTTTATTTATTACTTAAACATAAAATTTTTATTTTTGAAGTTTTTTTTTGTTTTGAAGTCATTTGAACGTTTTTGGATCTGAAGGTTTTTCAGATATAAGTCAGACTTTGGAAGACTTCTAACCTATAATGCACTAGAAGTCTTCTTAAAAGATTTCCAAAGAAGTCTTCTCCCATGCCTCCTCTTTCATAAACATATCTGAGTGTTCTCGTAAGTGTCCATGTCTGATTTTTCTTCATTTTGTAACCTCTTATGACTTAAGGATTTTACCTTTTTCCCAAGCTATGTTCTGAATCATTGATTTAGTTTCAGATCTGGAGCTGTCAAAGTGGAGGAGCTGTCAGAGCTGGAGGAAGAGGTCTAAGAGGTTATTTCCAAACGTGTCAAAGTGAGGAGGAGGTCTCGTAGGTTGAAGCTGATGATGGAGTTAAAACAGATATGAGCGTTTTTGGTAAGTCTCCATGTCTGAATTTTCTTCATCTGGTAACCATCTTATTGCTTAAAGCTCTTACATTTTTTTTTCATCTGGTAAACAGATCTGAGTGCGTTGAAACTGATGGAAGTTTTAGGTTTCAGGTTTCAGGTTTTTTACAACGTCATGGAAATCTTCAGAAACTTGAAACCTGAAACATGAACATGGAGGACTATCAAAGTTTATGATGCGTATGTTATATCGTTTGGGTTGCAGCTTTTCGAGATGAGTGTCATTCTCACTGCTTAGAAAAGCTATGTTCATAGCTTGCCCAGAGTGGTACAAAGGGATGACGTCAAGTGGAGTTCAAGCTTATCTATGTGTGGGAATGATCTTAAACTCTATGTGTAATAGTTTTGTTTATGGTCTATTTTGTGATTTATATATGTACTCTTTTAGTTGTGGATTCTTTTGTAAATTTGAAAAGATGTGAATGAAAACAATTTGGTAAATCTATTCATGTCTACAACGTTGTCTTGGAAAAATTACTTGACATTATTTAAGTCATTGATACAACTTCAATAGCAAAACACAATAACACAAAAATAGTCAAATTTACTAAAACTAAGGGAGAAGACTTCTTAATAAAATTTAGTCAAATTCACAAATTCAGAAAACACAACCGCCAGATTTGATTTTTGCAGAATCTCAGAATAAAAAACCGAGAAGACTTCCAGAGAAGACTTCTAGGGAATTCTTTCGACAGAAGACTTCTAGGGAAGTCTTTGTACAGAAGACTTCTAGGGAAGTCTTTCGATATAAGACTTCTAGGGAAGTCTTTCGATATAAGACTTCTTGGGAAGTCTTTCGACAGAAGACTTCTAGGGAAGTCTTTCGACAAAATTCTTTTCGGTAAGAACATCTCCAACAGCCTGTATCCCCTTATTTTATAAGGGGTTTTGCTTTCAACAGCCTGTTATCCCATTAAATTTTAAGGGGGTGAATAGTACACCCTCAAATATAAGAGGACACTATTGATTCCTTTAAAACACTATTTACTTTTCACTTTAGTCTTTATAATTATATGTCTCACAATAGCAAAAAAAAAACTTTTTATATATCATATTTTAGTACTTATCGTTATTTTTCATAAAACTATTTCTATTAAAAATACATTATTAACACTTTTTATAATATTTAATGTTTTATTTAACTACCTAATGTTATACTTTTTCAAAAATACGTTATTTTAATATCAGTCAAATAGTATGTTTTATTGATTTTTGAAAGTTTAATGATAATATTTATTACTGATAATATTGAGTACTAAAATGTAATATATTAAAAAATTTAAGAAAAAAATTAAGGGCTACCATTCTAGAACCACCCTCTTATCCCCTTATTTTAAGTGGATCCCTCCTTTAAAATAAGGTGGATTATCGGAGATGCTCTAAGTCTTCTATAAAAATTCAAATATTTGACACAGTTCGCTGCAAAACTAACTTGTTTATCCGAGAACACTTCCACGAAAACTCACTTACTTTAGTTAACAAAGAAAAGTTGGAAAACTTCTAGAAACAAAAAGTCAATTGCATAAAACAAACAAACAAAAAGTCAATTGCATGCATTGACCAGAAGCCTTCTATGGAAGGCTTCTAAATGGAGAAAAATTCTTTCGCAAAACAGATCACTCTTGGATCCCGTGAGGTTCATCTTTAGCTTTTCCAAGCACCCATAACTTCATGAAAGTTTCCTACTCGTTTTTGACCAAGAATCATCTATTTGAATAAATCTATTAAGCTTATAAATTTTGAAATAAAAAGTTGGGTTTTTGGGATGAAATAAGAGAGGAATTGAAAGAGAAATGGTTTATGTGTGTAAGAAATAAGAATATGAAGATGTAGATGTTGATTTTTAAGTGCATTTAGCGTTTGAAATTGGTTGTTCATGGTAGTTGGTGTATTGATGATAATTACAATGTTGTAATAAATGAGGAAGATGAGAATGATTGAGTAAAATAATCATTTTCGAAAATAAAGAAAAACAATAGTGACATTTTGTGAATAATCTGAACTTCTGAGGTGAATATTGGAAATTAAAGTTCTAAAAAATCATGGGTTAGTTTTGCATTTGACCTTTTGTTTTGAGTCATTTTTGCAAAAAGTTCTTATTTATTTAATGTAAAATATTAGCCAAAATCATAATTTAATAGATTTAAAAAATTACAGAATAATTTATTTTTTGTTACAGTCTTAATGTAACTGATGATGCTAATTTAAGTATATTAGTATCTTTTGAGCAATTTATACTACTAATTAGAAAAAAAAAAAAAATTTAGTGCTTAGTACTGTGAAAATAAAAATGAAAACTATAAAATAGTATGATATATTTATTTTTAACTATACATGAAAACTGGAAATAATATTAATCTACTTTACATAAATAAAATGTAATAAAATAAATTTTTAATATTTGGTGTGATGAATAGTGCTATACTTGATTTTGGTGTAACACTATTTACAAAACACCAAAGTTGGTGAGATTGTTTTATTTTTGGTTTTGCAATAGAGATGAAATTATAAAAAAAAAATTATGTTTTGGTGTCTATTTGGTGTTGACATAATCCCAATAGCTAATTTCAAAACATAAAACAATTGGGAAAAAAAAAGGAATCGTAAATAGCTAATACTTTTCAAGAAATGATTGATGTACAAATACTATAGATAAACAAGGTGAAAATGATTACAAAAGTAATTAAAAGTTACAATGAAACTAACACTAGGGATAATGTTAAAGTACATAAATTGTGGCGAGATATGTCTTCTTTTTAAATATGTTTCGACAGCGGCGCTCAAGGCGATCATGGCGATCATGGTTTGATCATGGAGGCAGCTTTTTAGATCGGATTTCTCATTGGATTTTCGATCTCCATCGGATCTCTACGCCCCTCGAAGTAGACATCAGTCATCGTTGCTTCACGTGGACGTTTCAGGTTTCAAATCTGTTTCTTCACCAACAATCACCATAGTTCTCACGGCAAATCGTTTCTCTTTCACTCGTGGTTTCTACGTCAACACGTTCTTAACCAACGGTTTGGGGAATCTACGATCCATCTCAGATAACACGGCTCATTGGCCTGTCTCGATTACATTCGTGGGTTTGTACTGTTATTTACGATCCTGGGTGATTCCATATCTTTGTATGGGGTCTTTCAACCGTTTCCGATCTGCTCATCAAGCGGATATCAAGGGCAAAGGGATCCTCTATGAGGACGATGATGAACCTATAAAGCTGGTGGATCGCGATGATTCTTTTGTAATCAAGGAATTTGGATTGTCTCTTATTGGCAAGGTCCTTAATCCAAAGAAACAGAATGTAGAGAAGCTGTTGCAAACAATGCCTTTGCAGTGGGGTTTGTCTGAGAGAATCACTGCCAATGATCTTGGGAATGGGAAGTTTTTATTAAACTTCTTGTCTGAGGAGGATCTAAAGTCTGTTCTGAGAAGAGGCCCATTCCATTACAACTTCTGTATGTTTGTACTGGTGCGTTGGGAACCCATAGTGCATGATGATTACCCATGGATTATTCCTTTTTGGGTTCAGCTCATTGGATTCCCTCTTCATCTTTGGACTGACACGAACCTAAGAAACATAGGTGGTAGACTCGGTCATGTCGATACTCTGGAGCTCACAGAGGGGCGCATGCTCATAGAGGTTGATTCACGCCGTCCACTGAAGTTCTCTAGGAAAGTGGAATATGAGGGAGATGAGGTTACGATCGAAATAAAGTACGACAAGCTTTTCAAACACTGTACAATCTGTGGTTTGCTATCTCATGAGAAAGGATATTGCCCCTCAATGGATGTTAGATCACGGTTACAACATGTGGAAAGGCCTGACTTTTTTTCCCGAGTACAGCGGGCTCAGAATATGCCTCGTCAAAACTGGAGTCGTGATGCTCTGGTAAATGCTAGACCCTCCCAGCAGTCGTCACTGCAGACCCGGGAGCTGCAATCTTCACGATATTATACGTCTAAGCCAGTAAGGTATGATGATAAGAGTACGCGAGGACAGGGGCCTCGCTACTGGGAGAACGACAGCAGTCGGGGTCGTCACTCGGATAGGATTATCCGTAGCAGAGACGATCATTTAAGGAGGAACAGGTATAGTAGGGCACGGGATAATCCTGGTCCCTATGTGCGTCCAAACGAGAAGGCATGGAAAGTGAAACCGAAGACGCATGAAGTGGGAAGGGGTCAGTCTGCTGTTGATGAGGATGCAATGATTCGAGGAGCAACGTCCGGTGAGATAGTTCCTTATGAACAATCTCCTGAGCACAAATCACGTTCCATAGTTGATTTGGCTGAGATGAGGAGTGGTGAAAAAACAAGCAATAGAAAGTTAGCAAGAACCATTGTGACTCCGGTGCGTGCAGATCATCCTATGGAGGAAAACGTTACTTTACGTGATAGGGGTGAGGCTAGAGCTCTCGCGTTCTCCCCTAATGGCGAGCCGAGTCATGCCGATGACCTTATCATTGGGGCGCTGAGTGATATGGAGATAATGGAACAGTCTGATGGTGCACTGATGGCTGATGGAGATGATGGCGAGGACCTGCTAGGTTTAGATCTTATGGAGTTGGAGGATAGACAACCTCAACTGAGGTCTCTTCAGGTCTTGGGACGGCGTAGCAGCTCGAGGTCATCACGGACTAAGAAGCTTGGTGCGAAACGTAGTGCCCCTTTGGGCATTAACAGGAAGTTCGAGATCCTTCGTAGGGGATCTCCAAGCAAACGATCAACGGCCACAGTCTCACATGTAGCTGAGGGTGGTAAAAAGCCACGACGTCATCGTGATGACAAAGAGAAGGCGTCAAAACATGAGGGTTTGATGAGTTCCAAATACTCATCGCGACGCCATCAATGAAGACAATCAGTTGGAACTGTCGGGGGATTGGGAACGACCTCACAGTTCGACGCCTTACGGAGATGTGTCAGAAGCATCGCCCAGGACTTGTGTTCCTTTCTGAAACAAAGAACAGGAGGCTGATGTTGCAAAACATTCAGGCCGACTTAGGGTTTGATCATTTGTTTACTGTTGAGCCACTTGGTCTCAGCGGAGGTTTAGCTTTATTTCTTATGGATGAATTTCAAGTTAATGTTTTATTTTCGAATAACCGTATGATTGACATTGAGGCAGTCATTGATGGAATAAAAGTCTATATGACATTTGTTTATGGGGATCCTGTATTAGAAAGACGTGATCAAGTTTGGGAACGTCTTACGCGTTTCTCAACAACAAGATCTGGACCTTGGTTTATGATAGGGGATTTCAATGAAATTACGGGTCATGATGAAAAAGTAGGAGAAAGACAACGGGCTGATAGTTCTTTCCTGCCTTTTAAGCAGATGCTTAGTGATTGTGGAATGCTAGAGTTCCCTTTCACGGGAGACATGCTTTCATGGGTAGGTAAAAGAGCAGGTGGAATGACCGTTAGATGTCGCTTAGACAGGGCAGTAGGAAATCCAGATTGGCATGAGAAGTTTCCTCACTCGAGTGTCAAGTATATGAGATTGTGGGGATCGGATCATCGTCCGATTCTCGCAGATATACTCGTAAAACCAATGAGGAGATCAAAAAAATATAAGTTTGATAAAAGATGGCTAGACAACGAGGAGCTAAGGCAGGTCATCCTGGAGGGATGGAAATCTCCTGATTTACCCCCAGAAGCGACTATTATGGAACATATCTCTAGCTGTCGAAAAGCTTTGGGGGAATGGAGGAGGCAGCATAATGTCAACTCTGCGAGACTGGTGGAGGAATTGAAAGAGAAAGTGGAGGGCATGTATGCGGATGACAATGCTACCACTGAAGAAATTGCCTCAGCATTGAAGGACCTCTCTAATGCTCTTAAAGCAGAAGAAATGTTCTGGAAACAGAAGAGTCGAGTGTTCTGGCTAAGAGAGGGGGATAGAAATACAAAGTTTTTTCATGCACTAACAAAACAGAGAAGAGCCAGGAATAAAATTACGCAGCTCCAAGATGTGAATGGAAATATAGTTGAGGATGAAGAGGGTTTAGTAGCCATTGCTACTAGTTATTTTAGACAGATCTTTGAATCGTCTAACCCTGAGGACATTGAAGAGGCGTTAGCTCAAGTTCCTACGACAATCACTGGGGCAATGAATGAAAACCTTACAGCTCCGGTAACGGAATGGGAGGTCAAATTGGCTCTTTTTGCTATGCATCCAGAGAAGGCTCCAGGACCAGATGGGATGACTGCGCTATTCTATCAGAAATTCTGGGATATTGTAAAGGATGATTTAACTCTTATGGTACAAAGGGATGACGTCAAGTGGAGTTCAAGCTTATCTATGTGTGGGAATGATCTTAAACTCTATGTGTAATAGTTTTGTTTATGGTCTATTTTGTGATTTATATATGTACTCTTTTAGTTGTGGATTCTTTTGTAAATTTGAAAAGATGTGAATGAAAAGAATTTGGTAAATCTATTCATGTCTACAACATTATCTTGGAAAAATTACTTGACATTATTTAAGTCATTGATACAACTTCAATAGCAAAACACAATAACACAAAAATAGTCAAATTTACTAAAACTAAGGGAGAAGACTTCTTAATAAAATTTAGTCAAATTCACAAATTCAGAAAACACAACCGCCAGATTTGATTTTTGCAGAATCTCAGAATAAAAAACCGAGAAGACTTCCAGAGAAGACTTCTAGGAAATTCTTTCGACAGAAGACTTCTAGGGAAATCTTTGTACAGAAGACTTTTAGGGAAGTCTTTCGATATAAGACTTCTAGGGAAGTCTTTCGATATAAGACTTCTAGGGAAGTCTTTCGATATAAGACTTCTTGGGAAGTCTTTCGACAGAAGACTTCTAGGGAAGTCTTTCGACAAAATACTTCTCGGTAAGAAAATCTCCAACAGCCTGTATCCCCTTATTTTATAAGGGGTTTTGCTTTCAACAGCCTGTTATCCCATTAAATTTTAAGGGGGTGAATAGTACACCCTAAAATATAAGAGGACACTGTTGATTCCTTTAAAACACTATTTACTTTTCACTTTAGTCTTTATAATTATATGTCTCACAATAGCAAAAAAAAAACTTTTTATATATCATATTTTAGTACTTATCGTTATTTTTCATAAAACTATTTCTATTAAAAATACTTTATTAACACTTTTTATAATATTTAATGTTTTATTTAACTACATAATGTTATACTTTTTCAAAAATACGTTATTTTAATATCAGTCAAATAGTATGTTTTATTGATTTTTGAAAGTTTAATGATAATATTTATTACTGATAATATTGAGTACTAAAATGTAATATATTAAAAAATTTAAGAAAAAAATTAAGGGCTACCATTCAAGAACCACCCTCTTATCCCCTTATTTTAAGTGGATCCCTCCTTTAAAATAAGGTGGATTATTGGAGATGCTCTAAGTCTTCTATAAAAATTCAAATATTTGACACAGTTCGCTGCAAAACTAACTTGTTTATCCGAGAACACTTCCACGAAAACTCACTTACTTTAGTTAACAAAGAAAAGTTGGAAGACTTCTAGAAACAAAAAGTCAATTGCATAAAACAAACAAACAAAAAGTCAATTGCATGCATTGACCAGAAGACTTCTATGGAAGGCTTCTAAATGGAGAAGAATTCTTTCGCAAAACAGATCACTCTTGGATCCCGTGAGGTTCATCTTTAGCTTTTCCAAGCACCCATAACTTCATGAAAGTTTCCTACTCGTTTTTGACCAAGAATCATCTATTTGAATAAATCTATTAAGCTTATAAATTTTGAAATAAAAAGTTGGAATTTTGGGATGAAATAAGAGAGGAATTGAAAGAGAAATGGTTTATGTGTGTAAGAAATAAGAATATGAAGATGTAGATGTTGATTTTTAAGTGCATTTAGCGTTTGAAATTGGTTGTTCATGGTAGTTGGTGTATTGATGATAATTGCAATGTTGTAATAAAAGAGGAAGATGAGAATGATTGAGTAAAATAATCATTTTCGAAAATAAAGAAAAACAATAGTGACATTTTGTGAATAATCTGAACTTCTGAGGTGAATATTGGAAATTAAAGTTCCAAAAAATCATGGGTTAGTTTTGCATTTGACCGTTTGTTTTGAGTCATTTTTGCAAAAAGTTCTTATTTATTTAATGTAAAATATTAGCCAAAATTATAATTTAATAGATTTAAAAAATTACAGAATAATTTATTTTTTGTTACAGTCTTAATGTAACTGATGATGCTAATTTAAGTATATTAGTATCTTTTGAGCAATTTATACTACTAATTAGAAAAAAAAAAAATTTTAGTGCTTAGTACTGTGAAAATAAAAATGAAAACTATAAAATAGTATGATATATTTATTTTTAACTATACATGAAAACTGGAAATAATATTAATCTACTTTACATAAATAAAATGTAATAAAATAAATTTTTAATATTTGGTGTGACGAATAGTGCTATACTTGATTTTGGTGTAACACTATTTACAAAACACCAAAGTTGGTGAGATTGTTTTATTTTTGGTTTTGCAATAGAGATGAAATTATAAAAAAAAAAAATTATGTTTTGGTGTCTATTTGGTGTTGACATAATCCCAATAGCTAATTTCAAAACATAAAACAATTGGGAAAAAAAAAGGAATCGTAAATAGCTAATACTTTTCAAGAAATGATTGATGTACAAATACTATAGATAAACAAGGTGAAAATGATTACAAAAGTAATTAAAAGTTACAATGAAACTAACACTAGGGATAATGTTAAAGTACATAAATTGTGGCGAGATATGTCTTCTTTTTAAATAAGTTTCGACAGCGGCGCTCAAGGCGATCATGGCGATCATGGTTTGATCATGGAGGCAGCTTTTTAGATCGGATTTCTCATTGGATTTTCGATCTCCATCTGATCTCTACGCCCTCGAAGTAGACATCAGCCATCGTTGCTTCACGTGGACGTTTCGGGTTTCAAATCTGTTTCTTCTCCAACAATCACCATAGTTCTCACGGCAAATCATTTCTCTTTCACTCGTGGTTTCTATGTCAACACGTTCTTAACCAACGGTTTGGGGAATCTACGATCCATCTCAGATAACACGCCTCATTGGCCTGTCTCGATTACATTCGTGGGTTTGTACTGTTATTTACGATCCTGGGTGATTCCATATCTTTGTATGGGGTCTTTCAACCGTTTCCGATCTGCTCATCAAGCGGATATCAAGGGCAAAGGGATCCTCTATGAGGATGATGATGAACCTATAAAGCTGGTGGATCGCGATGATTCTTTTGTAATCAAAGAATTTAGATTGTCTCTTATTGGCAAGGTCCTTAATCCAAAGAAACAGAATGTAGAGAAGCTGTTGCAAACAATGCCTTCGCAGTGGGGTTTGTCTGAGAGAATCACTGCCAATGATCTTGGGAATGGGAAGTTTTTATTAAACTTCATGTCTGAGGAGGATCTAAAGTCTGTTCTGAGAAGAGGCCCATTCCATTACAACTTCTGTATGTTTGTACTGGTGCGTTGGGAACCCATAGTGCATGATGATTACCCATGGATTATTCCTTTTTGGGTTCAGCTCATTGGATTCCCTCTTCATCTTTGGACTGACACGAACCTAAGAAACATAGGTGGTAGACTCGGTCATGTCGATACTCTGGAGCTCACAGAGGGGCGCATGCTCATAGAGGTTGATTCACGCCGTCCACTGAAGTTCTCTAGGAAAGTGGAATATGAGGGAGATGAGGTTACGATCGAAATAAAGTACGACAAGCTTTTCAAACACTGTACAATCTGTGGTTTGCTATCTCATGAGAAAGGATATTGCCCCTCAATGGATGTTAGATCACGGTTACAACATGTGGAAAGGCCTGACTTTTTTTCCCGAGTACAGCGGGCTCAGAATATGCCTCGTCAAAACTGGAGTCGTGATGCTCTGGTAAATGCTAGACCCTCCCAGCAGTCGTCACAGCAGACCCGGGAGCTGCAATCTTCACGATATTATACGTCTAAGCCGGTAAGGTATGATGATAAGAGTACGCGAGGACAGGGGCCTCGCTACTGGGAGAACGACAGCAGTCGGGGTCGTCACTCGGATAGGATTATCCGTAGCAGAGACGATCATTTAAGGAGGAACAGGTATAGTAGGGCACGGGATAATCCTGGTCCCTATGTGCGTCCAAACGAGAAGGCATGGAAAGTGAAACCGAAGACGCATGAAGTGGGAAGGGGTCAGTCTGCTGTTGATGAGGATGCAATGATTCGAGGAGCAACGTCCGGTGAGATAGTTCCTTATGAACAATCTCCTGAGCACAAATCACGTTCCATAGTTGATTTGGCTGAGATGAGGAGTGGTGAAAAAACAAGCAATAGAAAGTTAGCAAGCACCATTGTGACTCCGGTGCGTGCAGATCATCCTATGGAGGAAAACGTTACTTTACGTGATAGGGGTGAGGCTAGAGCTCTCGCGTTCTCCCCTAATGGCGAGCCGAGTCATGCCGATGACCTTATCATTGGGGCGCTGAGTGATATGGAGATAATGGAACAGTCTGATGGTGCACTGATGGCTGATGGAGATGATGGCGAGGACCTGCTAGGTTTAGATCTTATGGAGTTGGAGGATAGACAACCTCAACTGAGGTCTCTTCAGGTCTTGGGACGGCGTAGCAGCTCGAGGTCATCACGGACTAAGAAGCTTGGTGCGAAACGTAGTGCCCCTTTGGGCATTAACAGGAAGTTCGAGATCCTTCGTAGGGAATCTCCAAGCAAAAGATCAACGGCCACAGTCTCACATGTAGCTGAGGGTGGTGAAAAGCCACGACGTCATCGTGATGACAAAGAGAAGGCGTCAAAACATGATGGTTTGATGAGTTCCAAATACTCATCGCGACGCCATCAATGAAGACAATCAGTTGGAACTGTCGGGGGATTGGGAACGACCTCACAGTTCGACGCCTTACGGAGATGTGTCAGAAGCATCGCCCAGGACTTGTGTTCCTTTCTGAAACAAAGAACAGGAGGCTGATGTTGCAAAACATTCAGGCCGACTTAGGGTTTGATCATTTGTTTACTGTTGAGCCACTTGGTCTCAGCGGAGGTTTAGCTTTATTTTTTATGGATGAATTTCAAGTTAATGTTTTATTTTCGAATAACCGTATGATTGACATTGAGGCAGTCATTGATGGAATAAAAGTCTATATGACATTTGTTTATGGGGATCCTGTATTAGAAAGACGTGATCAGGTTTGGGAACGTCTTACGCGTTTCTCAACAACAAGATCTGGACCTTGGTTTATGATAGGGGATTTCAATGAAATTTCGGGTCATGTTGAAAAAGTAGGAGAAAGACAACGGGCTGATAGTTCTTTCCTGCCTTTTAAGCAGATGCTTAGTGATTGTGGAATGCTAGAGTTCCCTTTCACGGGAGACATGCTTTCATGGGTAGGTAAAAGAGCAGGTGGAATGACCGTTAGATGTCGCTTAGACAGGGCAGTAAGAAATGCAGATTGGCATGAGAAGTTTCCTCACTCGAGTGTCAAGTATATGAGATTGTGGGGATCGGATCATCGTCCGATTCTCGCAGATATACTCGTAAAACCAATGAGGAGATCAAAAAAATTTAAGTTTGATAAAAGATGGCTAGACAACGAGGAGCTAAGGCAGGTCATCCTGGAGGGATGGAAATCTCCTGATTTACCTCCAGAAGCGACTATTATGGAACATATCTCTAGCTGTCGAAAAGCTTTGGGGGAATGGAGGAGGCAGCATAATGTCAACTCTGCGAGACTGGTGGAGGAATTGAAAGAGAAAGTGGAGGGCATGTATGCGGATGACAATGCTACCACTGAAGAAATTGCCTCAACATTGAAGGACCTCTCTAATGCTCTTAAAGCAGAAGAAATGTTCTGGAAACAGAAGAGTCGAGTGTTCTGGCTAAGAGAGGGGGATAGAAATACAAAGTTTTTTCATGCACTAACAAAACAGAGAAGAGCCAGGAATAAAATTACGCAGCTCCAAGATGTGAATGGAAATATAGTTGAGGATGAAGAGGGTTTAGTAGCCATTGCTACAAGTTATTTTAGACAGATCTTTGAATCGTCTAACCCTGAGGACATTGAAGAGGCGTTAGCTCAAGTTCCTACGACAATCACTAGGGCAATGAATGAAAACCTTACAGCTCCGGTAACGGAATGGGAGGTCAAATTGGCTCTTTTTGCTATGCATCCAGAGAAGGCTCCAGGACCAGATGGGATGACTGCGCTATTCTATCAGAAATTCTGGGATATTGTAAAGGATGATTTAACTCTTATGGTTAATAACTTCCTTATCGAGGGAACGGTGGTGAATGGATTAAATGATACAAATATATGTCTCATCCCGAAGACGGCCAAGCCTAATGATATGGCTCAATTCCGACCAATAAGTTTGTGTAATGTAAGCTATAAAATAATTTCGAAGGTCTTGTGCCAGAGATTAAAGAAAGTGCTACCAGGCTTGATTTCAGAGACCCAGTCAGCCTTTGTTGCTGGAAGATAGATTTCAGACAATATTATGATTGCCCAAGAAATGTTTCATGCGCTGAGGACTAAACCAAGTGGTCACAGTAAAAGGATGGCTATTAAGACGGACATGAGCAAAGCATATGACAGAATGGAGTGGTCATTCATTGAAGCCGTCATGCGCAAAATGGGATTCTCAGAGACGTGGATAACCTGGATAATGCGATGCATTACGTCGGTAAAATATAAGGTGCTTATGAATGGTCAACCAAGAGGAAATATCGTTCCTGGTAGAGGCTTAAGACAAGGAGATCCTTTGTCTCCTTTCATTTATATTCTATGCACGGAAGCGCTCGCTAGCCGTCTTACTCATGCAGAGAATCAATGGAAGATAACGGGGATGCGTGTCACACGCGCGTGCCCCTCGGTATCTCACCTTCTCTTTGCTGATGATAGCCTTTTCTTCTGTAAGGCGGAGCCCCGTGAATGTGAAGAAGTAATGAAAGTAGTCAGGAAATATGGTAAAGCTTCTGGCCAATGTATCAACTTCGAGAAGTCGTCCTTACTCTTTGGTAAGCGGATTAATGCAAATACCAGGCAAGAGATCAAAGATGCAATGGGTATACAAAATGAAGGAGGGATGGGAACCTACTTAGGTATCCCGGAAGATATAAGTGGATCCAAGTGCAAATTGTTTGCATTCCTCAAGGACAAGTTAATGCACAGGGTAAATGGATGGACGGGCAGGTGGCTTTCAAAAGGAGGGATGGAAGTTCTGATAAAATCTATTCTGCTAGCTCTTCCGACTTATGTCATGTCTACTTTCCTGCTCCCTTTAGAGATATGTGAAAACCTAGCTAGTGCCATCGCACGGTTCTGGTGGAGTTCAAATCCACCAAAGAGAGGAATTCACTGGGCGAAATGGGAAAAAGTTTACCTACCAAGGGAGGAAGGAGGGATTGGGTTTCGTATGATCCATGAGTTCAATCTGGCATTGTTGGCAAAACAACTATGGAGGTTGGTTCAATTCCCAGACTCATTGGTCGCTCGGGTGTTGAAGGGGAGATACTACAAATTAACCTCGCCGCTGAGAGTAAACTCGGCTAGCTGCCCATCGTATGTGTGGACTAGCATTTCTGCTGCAAGGAAGTGGTTATTGCTGGGAATCAGACAGAAGATACACTCAGGTTATGAAGTAAAGGTGTGGGAGGATCCGTGGATCCCAACGATCCCAGCGAGGCCGGCTGTCCCTGTGGCACCAGTAATGCATCCTAACATGAGAGTAAGCGATCTCATTGATCAGATAGGGAAGGATTGGGATGTTGGATTATTGGAGAATTATGTAAATCCTGAGGACATACCGCTTATAAGGAGTTTGGCCATCAGTTCATCTCACCGGCGCGATACTTTTTGTTGGAGCTACACAAGGAATGGCCAATACTCGGTTAAATCTGGATATTGGGTGGCCCATAATTTATTGAAGACGGCGGAAGCACAGGAGATATTGGAACCGAGTATTACCAAGCTTCAAGCTTTTGCTTGGAAGTTAAAAGCGCCTACGAAAATATGTCATCTTATTTGGCAGTTATTGACTGGGTATGTTGCAGTAACAAGGAATTTAGCAAGACGTAATATGCGATGTGATAACTACTGCCCAAGATGCGGAGATTTGGATGAATCAGTCACACATGCTATCTTTGAATGCCCGCCAGCGCTACAAGCTTGGACCTTATCGACAACCCCAACAAGCCCTGAGGTATTTCCACTACCAAGTGTCTACGCCAATATGGACTACCTATTCTGGAGAAAAAACTCTATTATTGAGCCGGAACAAGACAGAGATCCTTTTCCCTGGATAATTTGGTATATATGGAAAGCTAGGAATGGTAAACTATTCAAGGGGATAGATAGAGATCCTTTGGAGTTAGTCCGCTATGCAGAGAGTGAATGTCAGGCCTGGTTTGCTGCGAACGATGTGGCACAACCTATGGTACAAGAGACTAATATAGAGAACCCTCAAGTCATAAGCTTGGGTAATATTTGCTTGCTGGATGGATCTTGGACAACATCTGCCAACTTCAGTGGACTTGGATGGGTTTGGATGGACAATTCGGGAAATACTCAGCTCATGGGGATGAAGAATCTTCCTCGACGTGAATCAGCCTTGCATTCGGAAGTAGAAGCGCTACGGTGGGCAATGGAGAATATGCTACAGCACTCAACATGCCAGCGCTTTGGGACGGATTGGAGAGGATAGAGACGCTACGGATATGCTTCCCGGAGTTTAGCATCACTCATGTTCCACGAGCGAGAAATCAATTTTCAGACTTTTTAGCTAAGAATGCTAGATCCTTCCATAGGGAGTTACTTTTCATTGGTTGTTCTCATCCTCATGCGTGGCCTAGCTTTGCGACGGAATTGGAGAGGATAGAGACGCTACGGATATGCTTCCCGGAGTTTAGCATCACTCATGTTCCACGAGCGAGAAATCAATTTTCAGACTTTTTAGCTAAGAATGCTAGATCCTTCCATAGGGAGTTACTTTTCATTGGTTGTTCTATTCCGGTCTGGTTACCCAGACCACCTCAAGCTTGAGTAATAGAATGGCCGTTCGATGGAAAAAAATAAAAATAAAAATAAGTTTCGACACCAAATTTGGTTTTTTGGTTTGAACTTTAATTTTCATTTCCAACCATAACACTAAATTATATACCAAAAACAATAATTTTAGACTATTAATATTCTAGTTTAAATAATTCAACACATCAATTATTTATAATTGACTAATTATATTTTATAGCACCTTGATTTTATGTTTAGTTGTTAAAAAATTTCAATTTATATTTTACGATTTATTTTATGTAAAATATTAGCTACATTATAGTTTAATATATTTAAAAATTACAGAATAAATTGTTTGTTGTTACAGTTTCATGTAATTGCTGATACTAGTTTAATTATATCTTTATTTTTAAGAAATTAATATTGGTAATTAAACAAAAAAATAAAATAAATATTTTTTGTGCGGAGTACCGTAAAAATAAAAGTGAAAACGATAAAAATGTATGATATATTTATTTTAACTATAAATGAAGACGTGCTTCAATACTCGACGTGCCAGAGCTTTGGAACGGACTGCAAAGAGCTGATCGCAATGATAAATGAACCCCAGAAGTGGCCAAGATTTGCGACAGAACTGGAGAAGATAGAGACGCTGCAGATTTGTTTTTCGGATTTCAAAATCACCCATGTACCACGTCTGTGCAATCAGTTTCCTGATTTTTTAGCTAAGACTGCTAGGAGCTTTCATAGGGAGCTACTTTTCATTGGTTGTTCTATTCCGGTCTGGTTACCCAGACCACCTCAAGCTTGAGTAATAGAATGGCCGTTTGACGTCAAAAAAAAAAAAACTATAAATGAAGACTAGCAATAATATTAATCTATTAATGGCCATGGATATTTGGTCCGATCTGGACCAGCCTCAACATCAAGATTTTAACGACAAAGCATGGATCAGCTAGATAATGGGCCAATGCATGACATAATAGACTGAAATAGACTCAAGCAAGGTTTAATGAGCTAAAAGGAGATCTATTGGCTTGATTCATGAATTTTTGGATCAAGAGAATAAAAAGGCCAATGTTACAACCTTCATATAGTGTGGAGGATCGTTGCTTGGTCAGGAAATGGAATGTACAAACATGCTTGAACAGGAAATGTACTGGATAAGTAGAAAAGATCAAGAAATTGACTGTAGAAATGGGCGAGAGATGGCTTGGAAATGGAAGATGAAGATTCATTGCTGGAAATGGATTTTCACGAGAATTTTCATTAACCAAATGAGCGTGAGGAAAAACTTGGCCAGACTAGAATTGAAATTGGACAAGCTCAACAAGGAGATGATCAACAAATATCTTTATCGGCCCATGAAATGGAAAGACATGCCAGCTTGGTCTAAACTGGTCCCGAGAAGATTTACGACGTCCATGTGCCTTATTTTAAGTGTAAATAAGTTTTTATTTAAGTTTAAAATAGTTTGGAATAGACTTTGGCTATCGTAAGCAAATTAGAATCTTAAGAAATTTAGAATCAAGAATAGAAATAATTCTTGTAAATCAATTAGGATTAGAAGTCACATACAAATTTGGGTTAAGATTAGGGCTTTCTTAAACATTAGGTACATGCTGTTTCTTAATATCTTGTAATCAGATTATTTTTCAGTTTAACGATTAATCAATCTAAAAACTTTAGCTTAAAAGCTTGTTTTGATGCCTTTGCTTTCTTTGTTCAACATAAGAACGTTGACCATCTCACTAGGTAAAGTGATCTATAGTGATCCATCTCACACACTAAACATGGTTATCCTGCATCTTGAGAGTAGCAACGCTTCTTTTGAGCAACCACAACTCCAAGTAGAAGTTCCATCATCCGTCTAAGAGTGCTAGTAACCTCTTAATCACTGCACCCACTCCCTTTCAAGTGATACAGGTAGATCAGACTAACCAGGGACACACCAAGTGGTATCAGAGCCGCTTGAAGATAGGCCATTGTTGTCTTTTCGTTTCACATCCATCAAACATTTCTTTTGTGTCTATCTTCTATAAGGCATTTGAGTCACTCTTGAAATACAAAATAAAACAAAAGAAAGATCAAAGAATAGAGATCAAAAAATCCAAATTAAAAGAAAAAGAAAGAAAGTTGAGGAGTAATCCAGCTAGAGATAGTTAATCAACTGACGTAAAATCTTGCAATCTTCTTATCTAATCATGTTTAGGTTATAGCTCTAGATCTTAGGTGACGGGGCTTTGATCTTCACTGAACTTGTGGGAATAGAAAGGAAACATTGGGAGCTGAAAAATTAAGTGAGAGAGGGATTTTCTTATCTTGTTTGCTAAGTGTTTTCAGGTCACAATGGCATGGGAAAGGAGGAGACGACTGATATCACTCATATTACCCTAAGGAGGGATTTAGTTTCTCAAATAAGAGGTTCAATTTCAGTACTTAGGGAATGAATCCACAAGGAGCTAGGGCACACAATAGATCTAAACAATTTATGATTAAGCTAGGTAAATAATGTAAATAATAAATTGCATGGTGAACAAGACAGTTGTTCGGTTGGTTGGTTTTGAGTTTTGTAAGCAATATGAGAAAGCGTTAGACTTAGGGTTTCTATTCAGTTAATCAGGATTATAATAGTATAGAAGCTAGGGATGTATATTGGATATTCTAGAACTCAAACTAAATAATAATCTATCAACTTCCGTTTCTTTAAACTATATATTGTCGAGATCTCAACTCTCGTTTGTTGATATGGAGAAAGTGTCGATCGATACTATCAATGGATAGTCTATCGATACACCTTTCAGAACGTTGATCGATACACCTATAGGGTTTTCGATCGATATTCCTTCCAGCAAGCTTTAGCGAGCAGGTTTGAATTATGTTCACTAGGTTTCCTAGATCAAATTTCGTTTGTTTCTAGCAATCGTAGCACAATATAAATAAGTTCAGGTAAAAGACCAAACTTCCGCTTGCGCTTAATTATCCGAATATCCGGGTTCTAATTAGCTACTATAGAACCCAAGCAATAAAATCACCTCAATTGATGGATATCACTAACCACTTAGCAATTCTATATTTGGGGCTAATCCTTCATAATCCTATTGAACAGTAAACCTAACAAGGTGAACTACTAGAACATAGCAAAGCAATTCATAACAAAATGTAAATAAAAATGCACAAAATAGAATAGAATAAGAAAACTGGAGTTCCAATACAAAGCTCTGAAATGAGTCTTGGATCTTCTCTCCAAATCTACTTAAAACTCTAGAGGTTGATTGCTGAGAAAAACTAGAAAGTAGGAAAGATTTTGTTGCCTAGAACTATGGAAAAGCACATAAATATTAGGTTAAAAGTCGGTCATGGGTATTTCTGTAAATATGTATTGACCTGAGTTTTAAGCCGGCTGGAAACGTAGCTAGATTTTGCGCGCTTCGCTGTGAATCGATGGCACAAGATGTGCGTTAATAGACCATGGATTTTACCCATTATTAGCCATGGTTTATAAGTGTTTTAAGATATATTTACTAATATATAAAGTCTATTTAGAGTATTTACAGGTCAAGGTACTATCTGCAGGGAAATGATGTATTTGGAGCTATTTGGAGGTTTTTTGAGCTTAGCTGGAAGCAAGAGATGATCGACGGTCACCACTCAATATTGACCGACAGTTATCACCAAATATCGACCGATGTTGAGCTCTTCATATCTGTCGATAGACAAGCCACCCGAGAATTAATGACAAATTAGAAGATTTCAAGTTTCACAAAAGTCTCAATAATTACATCATTAGTCTCTGGCCGCCTGTTAAGCTATTTATTAGGGTTTTGTATCATTTTAGAGGCAGACTTGCATAGAGACCTTTTAGACCTAGTTAGGACGAGGCAAGAACCCATCATTCTGAAAGAGGAGAGCTTAAGATTGGAGAGATAGATCATCTACTGCAAAACAGAGAAGATCTTGAACTCCTTTGCTTTCACTATTTCTGTTTACTTTTTGTTGTTTATTTTATCTAAGTATTATTCAGATCATCATAACTATGTGTTTCATGAATATGTCTGAGTAGTCCTTACTGTTAAGATTTAGGTTTCTCAAATGGGTTGACAATTGTAATACTGACACAACAATTGTTAGGGTGTTTAGAAATATAGTTCATTCATCTAGTTGTGCTTAAAGCTAAGTTTAGGATTGATCACCCTTTAAACTTAGATCTTAGGATTAGTTGGGATCAAGCCATTGCTTGACTCAATACCTGAAAATAACTAGTATGATCTAACTGACTGGATACAAACGAGAGTTAATCTAGTGAGTTAGATAATATAAATCAAACATGTCCGTAAAGCTTTTTGGAAGAAGTATCGACCGACGCAGTGATAGCCCTGTCGATCGATATTTTGAAAGGTGTATCGATCGATATTCATAAAGAATTATCGATCGACACTTTCTCATGATTACCATACGAGAGTTGAGATCCGAGATCCAGATTAGACAATCAAATAGATTATATCTTAGTTTGAATTCAAGAACAATTAATATTAATAAAACCCTAAAACCCCAAATTAAGTTTTACTTATCACACCTGAGAATATACCTGAATCTAGCTACTTTACCCAACTGTTAACAACCTCAAAACAATCAATCGAGCAATAAACTTGATCACCAATCCATTTACTGTTTGAAAACTTATAAACCATTCGATCTAGATTTATTTCAAGACCATAATCTATTGTGTAATCCTAGAGTCTCTGTGGATTCGGTCCCTAAGTACTATATCTGAACCTCTTATTTGAGAGAGTAATTCACTCCTTAGGTTAATTTGAGTGATATCAAATTTGGCGCCGTTGCCGTGGACTCTTTCTTATTGCCATTAGATTACGTTTAGAATTTAATCTAGATTTTGTTACTAAACTTGCTAAAAGTTTTCTCTCTTTTCCTGCTGACACAAGAACTTCAAGATGGAAAACATGGATTTCGGCCGGAGATCGATCGACGAAGTGAGAGCAAGATCGAGCAACAAGTCGACAGCAATATCGGTCGACGTCAGACATCAAACATCGATCGACAACACCCCTCCGGAAGCAGGTAAGTTTTCTCTTACCAATGATGCTAATGAGGGAGTAGTCCTAGGAGAACCTAAAGGTCAACTAAGCAACGCAAATAACCAAATTATGAATGAACAGGGGACTGAAATCCCAGTTCAAATTAAATCTATCTCAGAAAGAGATAATGAATGGACATTGCCTTTGCAAGACTACTTAAACCCTGGTAGGACCTTTTCCAATAGGTCCGCCATTAGATTACCAAAAGATGATACCAAGAAATCCGGGGTCAGCCTCGAGTACTTAATTATGGTACGTAAAAACCCTTTCCGTGGGACCATCTCAGAGCGACCGCACAATCACATCGAGTATCTAGAAGATATGATGGACGACGAATACAATCGTTGTAAACGTTTTCCATTTTCCTTAGAAGGCGACGCCAGGAAATGGCTAGACCAACTATCAACATGATCTTTGACCTATTGGAAGGAGATAAGGAGTACCTTCATAAATCAATTCTTCGATGAGGCACGCTACTGGGATTTAAGGAAGATAATCTCCACATTCCATCAAGGTCCACGGGAATCGTTCAGAAACGCATGGGAGAGATTCAAGAGCTACCAACTTGAATGCCCCCACCATCTTCAGAGCCACAACTCATTAATACCTTTTACGGAGGTATTAACCTTCATTACGAATTCACGCTTGACACAGCCAGTGAAAGGAGCTTCAGTACCAGGAACCCTGAGAAGCGAAGCGTTTGATCAAAAATGTAGCTACGGGTAGATCCTACGAAATGATGGACGTAGAGTTAGGAAGGAAAGTTGACCCAGTTGATGAGTCACCTTTACCCGACATTAAAGAACATCTAGACTCATCCCATCCTGCTTTTGAGGGACCGAACCAATTTCGGATTTACCAAATGGATGATGATACCCTATCTGAACTAGAACCACAAGTAGATTTCGTAGATAGCCAAACCTTGAAAAATAAGTATCCTAATCCCGATAGCTTTACCCAAAATTATGATGCTACTGTTGGATCACGCCGAGGCAGAGCAAAACCAAGCTTTTACGGCAAATCGCAAATTGGCCACTGACCTGAACGGAAAGATAGACATAATCTACAGTGAGCTAATGAGGAAGTTTGACGCTTTAAGTGAACACATTAAGAGACTGGACAGTCAAGTTGCAGAAAATGCAACCGCCATCAAAAGAGAGACAGGACGTCTCCCTTGGCGGACTGATGCGAACCCGAAACGTCAAGTTAATGCCGTGTTATTAATAAGCGGAAAACGCCTCATTTCGAGCGCAATAGAAATCAACAACGCAGAAAAACATGCTGTAGTTGAGGAAGCCGGTAAAAATAGGTCACGCCCTATAATCCTCGATGATCCTAGCACCGAGTCAGGAACACCTCGAGAGAAAGAGCAACCCAACACTGAGAAAGGGGCCATGAACCTCGAGGAGGAAGAAGGAGAATTGGAAGAAGATGTCGAAATCGATCGACAAGAAAGAACAAACGTCGATCGACAAGCCACAGTAAATGTCGATCGACACTCTGGAAACAATGTAGATCGACTCTCGACTCCTGGTGAACCAGCCATAGAAAGAGTATATAGGACTCTACCACCCTTCCCTCCAGACAAGACGCAGACTAAGCGAGAGCTAGATAAAGTGATCTGCAAGAAAGCATTCGATAAGATCACGTTGGAAATGCCATTGAGTGATGCAATAAAAGTATCACCTTCAATAAAAAAATATGTAAAAGATATGGTATCCAACAGTTTTCCAGCCGCTGAGCGCAGCGTCATGATGGTTTCAGAGGAAGTAAACGCAATAATCCAAGGCGAGATCCCGATCAAGAGACCCGATCCGGGCAGTTTTGTTTTGGATTGCAATATACGGAATAAAAATTTTCCTCGAACCCTTTGTGACCTAGGTTCCAGCGTGAACCTCATGCCGCATTCTGTCGCAGTATCCTTAGGATACAACAAGTTCAAATTTACAAAAATAACTTTGGTTATGGCCGATAGATCCGTTAGATTGCCTGAGAGAGTGCTTGACGACGTGCCAATAAGAATTAATGAATGTCACGTCCCGACGGATTTCGTGGTACTGAAATACCAGAATGAACCAAAGGATCCCCTTACTTTGGGTAGACCATTCCTAGCTACAGCAGGTGCGATAATCGATGTCAAAGAGGGTAGAAAATGTCTAAACATTGGAAACATTCCGATGACTTTCGACATGGATAAGCTGATAAGACGACCCTTGTTCAATAGCAGGTGTTTTTGAGTTTTGGTGCTTAAAAAGGAAATAGCTAGACTTAGGATTTTTATTCAGGAAAGTTGGAATTATAATCATATAGATGCCTAATTAGTTGCATGCATGATAATGTAAAGCTCAACTATTTGATCAACAAGTCTTTCGGCTCTTGCGGGCATTGACTTGTTGTCTATTAACTAGATCTATGATCTCAACTCTCGTTATATTGATCTATAGAATGTGTCGATCGATATTCCAATGGGCGTATCGATCGATACACCTTTTGCACCGCCGATCGATTATTCAAGTGTGATATCGATCGACGCGCTCTAGTCAAGCTTTATGCGCAGGTTGAATGAATGCTTACTAAGCTCACTAGATCAGCTATCGCCTTGCTCATAGCGAGAAACATAGCTCTATTAGAATGTTTTCAAGATGAGAATTAAGCTATGGCTTTTATCAATCAATCCAATGGTAGGTTCTAGGTAGCTAATCTAGAAACATGCATTAATGAACAATTCTAAAGATGATTATCACAACTCAGCAATCTATAGTTGGGGCTAATCCCTCCTAACCTATTTAAACTCTAAAATCTAACCAGAGAACTACTCAGACATGGCTAAGCAATTCATAACAACAGTTAAGTACAAAAACTTCATAGAATAATAAAATAGATATCAATAGAGTTCCAATCACAAATTATAACTTTGGATCTTCTCTTTTATCTATCAGTAAAACAATGAAACACAAGAAAAGCACACTCTGCCTCTAACATGGCGGCAAAGCTTATATAATTAGGATAAAAACTCGTCAGGGGCAATCTTGTAAAATAGAATCTTGGGCTTCAAGTCGGCTGTGACCAAACGGGCTTCCTGCGCGCTTTGCTGTCGATCGATATCATGTCTTGTCTATCGGTCGATATCTCCAAAACATTCCTGATCTTATAAATATAATAAATAGACTCTATAATAATATAATTATTAGTAAAAACACCTATAAACTATGGATGAAAATGGGTAAAATGCATAGTCTATCAATTCCCCTAGACTTACCCTTTTGCTTGTCTTCAAGCAAAAACAAATAGGCAGTCTCTCTGAAAGAGATTTTATAAACAGCAGGGACTCACATGATTTAAAACTTAGAATCATCACCTTTACAATATTGCAATCCACATCTAAGAAATCCTAATCACAAAAGTACATCATACCATATCCTAGCTTAGTAACCAAATTCATCTAGCCAACAACTTAGCATAATATTGTCTTTCATTCCCCTCTACCAACCTCATTTCCTTAGCATAAAATAAAAGTGAAGGCTTTACCTTGGGAGTATCTCGATCACATGATTCTAGGATTTTCAAACAAGTATCTGGACCTGCAGGTAAAGATTAGTTCATATCCTCTCTCTCTACAAATTTTCTCTCTTGATCAAAGTCTGCTTATATGCAAGATCTTTAACCAAGATTGGACAGGCTTCCATGAATCAAGCCTTAATGGTGGTTGCCACCAAGTCCTGTTCACTTCTTTTTGACCTATATCCTAGGATTATTTGTGAAGCAAGCCTTAATGGTAGTAGCCACCAAGTCATGTTCTAATCCTTTACCTATGAAATTCTTATGAAGCAAGCCTTAATGGTTGTAGCCACCAAGTCATGTTCGAATTCCTTCCTAATAAATCTCTGATATAATATTTTTTTTTTTAGGTATAAAATATATATTTCGAAAATAGAGAGAGAAAGAGTGATAAATCTATATACACAAGGCTTTACCTTCCAGACTTGTTTGAAGAGTCCAATCCCATGTATACCAAGCCCCAAGACAAACAGTTGTGTCAGGTTTAGTGTTGGAGGTCAACTTTGCTTCCTTCAAAACAATCTTAGCAAGAGTGGATAGTTGACAGGTTGATCCACTTTAGTATCTTTAGTACTATCTGCAATCAGTAAGTGTAGAATGGTTCTAAAGAGTGGTTAGATATCTAGCAAAATCTATAAGTTCATAATCCCTTTCTTGACTCAATAATAACTAAATTTCAAAACATTTTTAATAAGACTAATAAGTAAATAAATATCAGTATACCTTCCCCCAGACTTAAACTACACTGTCCCCAGTGTAAATTCAATCGGAGTTATGGTTAAGAATAAATCATAAGGACTCAATGTAACAAGTAGGAACGATATATCAGACCGGAATAGATGTCAACCGATGTAAGTATGTTGATGTCGGTCGACGCAGGTAAGGCAATGTCGATCGATGTCGACTTGTTCGCGTCGGTCGATACTGATGGCAATCGTCTACTTGGATCTTCTTGTTGTTTTTTTTATTATGACCTGCAATAATTAAAAACCAACATAAATAGTAAATTAATAAAAACTTAATAAATATTACATAATAGTGGGTTGTCTCCCACTCAGCGCTTTGTTATAGTCATTTAGCTTGACTTTGGGGGTGTTTTGGCTAGTAGTGTTGAGAACTGGGACTTGTTGGAAAACAAGTATCCATCTCTTCTTTTCGCTTGTTGAACCATGTACCAGTGAAGTCTCTCATTTCTTCATCCCCTCTGCGCCATTTATCCTTCATTGCTGCAGTTGTGTTTTCAATCCTCTGCAATCTTTCACCAAGACTCTCAAGGTTGAATTGATGTCTGGTAAGTGCGGCGTAAGTGTCAGCTGAGATCTCCTTTCCATTGTAAGGTGTGTTGGACATGTCAGATGTCGTCTTTGGTACTAGCCGGCCTCGGTTTGTATCACTGTCAATCGATGTTGAATTGTGGGTGTCGATCGATTTGTTGTTGCGTCCATCGATTGATATCGATGCTTCTGGTCGACACGCAATGCAACTCTGAATCTCCACCAACTCCCCTTGTATACTTCGACCTTGGAGGTCAATGCACTGATTGTAAGATCCATTGGGAAATAGATGTCATCACATCTCCCATCAAGCCTCTCCTCTGTTGTTTCTAGAGCTCTGTAGATCCATCCTACCAATTGATCTATCTCTTCATGGTGTGGAAATCTGGTTGAGACTTCATCGTGTGAGGGCATGGCGGATTGGTGTCGATCGATGCGACCAAACGGTTGTCGGTCGATATATGATGGTGTCTATAGAGCGATGGTGATTGTCTGCTATCGATCGATTGGGGTTGTCTTCTATTGATCGATGGAGGTCGAGCAACGTTGGTCGCGTTCTGAATTCTGGCTATGTCTTGCTTCATCTCCTCCATGCAAGTGGTTAGCCAACTTATGCTATCATTCAATGGATAGTAGACACCATCAAGCTTCATCTGGAAGGCTTCTTTGTTCCTCTCATGTTCACCACAGACTCCAAAGAACATCTCATTGATCTCGTCCTTTGTGTAGATCTCTGGTACCAACTGTGTCTGTGTGAATGAGCTAGCATGTTCAGGAAGACATATGTAGGCTGATTCATCTCTTGAAGCTCTTTCCAGAAGTCTTCTGATATCCTTGGTGTGAACAGGAATGGTGTCCATCTAGATCTCTGGCAAATTCGCGGTCATCTCTATAGACTCCATACTCATCTTTCTCTTCCCAGTAAAATTTCATGTTACCATAAAGGTCATAAGCTCTTTTGCCGAATTCTGGCCGTCTGGCGACCATTGGGACGTCTTTGTTGTTCGATGGATGGGTTGTATGGCGAGATCGATGTTTGAAGCTGTTTTCTATGCCACCAGCTGTGTCATAGAACTCCTTTGTAGTCTTCTGTTCGCGGTTGCTGCGTTGATGCATGAACAGATTGTCTGCTCCATTGGCTGTCTGAAGGATATCTGCAATATCTTCTCGAGAAACGTGTAGTGTGCGGCCGTCTATGGTTTTTTTGTAGCCATTAGGGTCCATGAAAATACCAAATTCGTCAATTCGTCTGGAGTTAGATACTGATTAACAAATTTATCTTTTTCACTTACAGTGGTTTTCGGTATTGGATGGTTGTCGATCGACGTGGTATTTTTGATGTCGATTGATTGTTGAGGAAACTTGTCAATCGATTGCGGATGACGAGTGTCGATAAATTGACTAGAATGAGTTCTTTCCCAAGCAGCTTCTGCTTTAAACTGATATGTATCATCGCGTTTTTGCATGTTGAGAAGCTCCTCGTCTGTGAAACTATCTTGTAGTTTATCTGCTCCTGGTGTGTAGGTTACTGTTTCTATTGCAAAGCTCTCGTGGTGGTGTTCATCTGCCCAACTACCAATCGAGTAGTCTCCATCTCGCACACGGTTGAAGTCAATGTCGACCGATTTATTGTAGGCAGTGTCGGTCGATTTCTGGTGACCATTGTGGATCGATGTTGCTGTGTGAGTCTCGATCGATTCTGAATATTCAGTTTCATACTCATCTCCATAGTAGCAAGCTGCAATGATTCATGGATCATTGATTCTTCTGGAGATCGTCTGTGGCTTCTTGACTGGGATAGGGTCGTAGTGGGCATTAGGATCAATGAGTGTTAGACACAACTGGTTGGTTTGCAAGTTGCATACTACTCCCACTGTTGACAAGAAAGCTCTCCCAAGTAGTAGAGAAGAGTTCCAGTTTAACTTGATAACTGCTGGGGTCAAAACGGTTAAGACGAAGTTAACGTCCAAATCCCCGAAGAAGAAAAACGTAGAAAAATTCTTTGACAAATGTTTTTTCGAAATAGATTCTTCTTTGCGAAAAACTTTTGCGGAAGAAACGCGAATCATCGGACAAGAGCTCGAGAAGGATCGTTACGCAGCGACCGAACTCTTCCGAAACGTCGATACGACATCAGTCCATGCATTCTCGTCTACCCTTCGATGCTATCTCCCGAATACCATAGCGAACCCGTCTCACATTCCCCGCCATTTCTAAGTTATCAATCAAACTTTACCGTTAAAACCGCGGAAAGTTCATTCTTTATCGAAAAAAACCGTAATAAACGCTTCGATTCGAAAGACGGCCCAAAGGGACCTAAGACATGACTCGAGGCCCGACTTACGATTTCTTAACCAACAGCCCGTAAACCGCATGTCGGTTTACGCTTGGTTCGCAAGGGAAGATAAATGTCAAGTTTCCGCGGATAAATACGAAATTTGGAAGATAATTACGAAGATCAGACAAAATGGTATATCTCCATTTTTATGCTATGGCGGCTTAAGGGCAGAAGAGGAAAAGCGTAAACCGACCTTGGAGCCAGTATATAAGGGGTCCTAGGCGAGAGGCACAAAAGAAGACTTTTCTCAAAGCAAACTTAGCACTTAGAGCAATTAGGCAACTTTCCGTTTTTGTTATTTCGAGCTGCGACTCAACTAGGTTTTGCAGTCTTAGGTTGTTAGAACTAGAAATCTCGCCGACAGCTCTCATAGCCGAGGCTTCTACCTTGTTGTAACTCTCATACGCGAATTCGGAATAAAACTCCTTTTGCTCTCTTTTACGATTTCTTATTTCTTTTCGTCTTTACTTGCGTGTTCTGATTGCTTGGCGTGTGGTTTAACAGATATCCGGGACCTCTGGGAAATTAGGGTTTTTCCAAACTTTCCTTATTTAAACGGAAATCGACAGTGCGAATTTCGGTTCCCACAGTTTGGCGCTAGAAGGAGGGGGATACGGATCAATCTAACTCTCGACCACATCGCGCTCAACCAGACATGTCAACTGACGACACGGATAACGTACAGACTCCTCTCAACAGAGGCAGCGGCACCGATCTCCACACTCCCGCAGCAAACATATCCGCGGCCAACGCACCAGCCAATGCCGCGGCGCTCGAGGAGTTCAAAAAGATGTTCGCCACCTACGAAAAAAGGTCGGAAGAACAGGATAAGCTCGTGAGTACCTTGACCAAACAAGTTGAAACTTTAACGGCAAGGACTCGAGCAATCCGCCCCCGTGGAACCACTAAAGTCCGCGGGAAAAGACTCGACTTTGCGACCCCACTAGACAGGCTTGGAGCCGCCCAGGAACGACCTTCGGGTCAAAACCCTAGCGAGAAGTCTCCCGTCAAAAGGGGAAACTCAGAAAGCCCTCCGCCTCCCGTGAAGGCTTCAGAGGACAACAAAGTCGAGTAAATCGCCCTGGATCCTAGCGATGTCTCCAATAATATTGATGAGGACGCCGATAGACATCCAAGAAGGACCAGAAGCCGATTCACTCGGGAAAGCTCTCTGTTCGACAAACCAATGACACAAGAGGAGGAAATCCTCTATTGGAACGAACAGGAAGAGCTGGCCGAAAAACAAACCGAGCTCACTCGCAGTAAACGCCGACAAGCGCGGAAACCTGCTGACGAGATGTCGGATATACGCGATCTTCGCGACTATATCACCAAGACTGCGGCAGAAGTAAGAGCCGTAAAATCTCAAATCCATAATGCTACGAGTGCGGCCCCCGAGTTCGACAGACTGCTGGAAGGGGCTCGGAAGACCCCTTTCACCGCTCGAATCTCAGATACGAGGGTATCCAATCCAGGAAAAATCAAAGTACTGAAATATGATGGTACAACCGATCCGAGAGCGCACCTTCAGGCTTTCCACATCACGATGGGAAGAGCGAGGCTGAAGGACGGCGAGAGAGATGCCGGCTACTGCCGCCTGTTCATCGAGAATCTAGAAGGAGCAGCCCTCGAATGGTTCGCGCGCCTTAAACGAAACTCTATCGGGAGTTTCCGACAGCTCGCATCGGAATTTCTCAAGCAATACTCTATGTTCATAGATAGAGAAACTTCCGATGTCGATCTCTGTAGTCTGTCCCAGAGGGAAGAGGAACCCCTTCGCGAGTTCATCAGCCGGTTCAAGTTGGTGATGTCCAGGGTCAGCGGGGTAAGCGACAAGGTGGCCATCGACGCGCTCAGGAAGGCGCTCTGGTACAAGTCAAAATTCAAAAAATGGATATCCCTCGAAAAACCGCGGACGATCCAAGACGCCCTCCACAAGGCGACGGACTACATCATGATCGAGGAAGAAACAAAAATCTTATCGCAAAAGCATAAGTCGGCGAGATCGTCCTCGAAAGATGTAGACCCAAAAACAAGGAAGAAGAACCCTCGTAACGACAAGTATGTCCATCACGAGGGGGAAGAACTCCAAGGAGCACATAATTACGCGATCGGCTCAAACCAGGGTTGAACCACGGGTAATACGTGGACTCGCAACCAATGATATGACGAAAACACCTTCTGCGAGTTCCACCAATCCCGAGGACACTCCACGACTAACTGCAAGGTCTTGGGAGCGAGGCTGGCCGCGAAGCTACTAGCCGGAGAACTCTCGGAAGTAACCAGCACGAAAGATCTCATCCTCGAGACCAATCGCCCCCCGAAGCCGGACAGAAATCTCCCGTTGGAGAAATCTCCCGTTGGAGATATCTCCCCAAAGAAACCAATCCGGGGATAAACGCGGCAAGAGGCCAGACGACAAGGAGAACGATAACAATCGTCGTAGAGTCAACATGATCATCGGAGGATCGCAATTCTGCAACGATACGGTCTCCCCCATCAATGCTTACCAGCGGAAGGCGGAGTCGAGCGCAAACTGGCCTACATGGTCTCCTACCAAAGATGATCAGAACTGCTCAATCCCCTTCACAAAGGAGGAAGCCAGCGGGATCGATCAGCCTCACTGCGATCCGCTCGTCATACGAGATCTGGAAGTCGGAAGAGTTCTCATTGACACAGGGAGCACGGTAAATGTAATCTTCCGTGACACTCTCAATCGGATGAGCATTGAACTCGGAGAAGTAACTCCAACTCCGAAACCGCTCACAGGCTTTTCTGGCGAAGTATCGATGACCCTCGGATCAATTCAGCTACCTGTCATGGCCAAGGAGGTCACAAAAATCGTAGAGTTCGCGGTAGTCGATCATCCTGCCATATACAACGTGATCATGGGAACCCCGTGGCTCAACGCTATGCAAGCCGATCCATCGACGTACCACCTGGGCGTCAAATTCCCGACCCCAAACGGAGTCGCAGCTATCTCGGGATGTCAGAAACAGTCGCGACTGTGCTTCCTCGCAGAACACAAGTTAAGACAGATGACAGCCTCTGCAACGGAAAATCGTAAACGCACGAAGATCGATAAATCTTCGACCAACAACGTTTCGAGAAAGGACGATTTCACATCGTCTGCCGACGCAGACGCTTCGGGTGTCGAAACTCGACACGAGGCCGGAGCCGACACTACAATTCAACCGGAACATCCGGAAGAGAACACTGACCCTGCCACGATCATCTCGATCAAGGCGGTCAGCACGGTGAAAACCGCCGAGTAAAAACGCTCGCGGCATAAAACAGAACTACGAGATGGCTTGATCCACGAAAGGGGTACGTAGGCAGCTCGTCGAAGGACGAGTTCAACTATCCCCCTCTCCAAAAAGAGGGGGGGGGAGTGGGTGTGCATACTCGTATACTCCCACATAGAAAAAGATGCGTTATTTGTAATCGAATTCTATCAAGATTTCTAAATTTTTTACGAAATATGCGTCGCAATTTTTATGACATAATCGCAAAACAATCTCACTTCAGCAATATACGTATAGTCTTCGAAATAACTACGAGACGTCGCCAAGTTAAAAATCGAGATGATATGAACAAATTGTCCGAACGCGACCACTACAAATCTTACACTCCGTTCGTCGATTGGCCCCGACGAACACATCAGCCGTCTTAAACAAACGCAACCTGATCACTCTTTTGATCTTCAAACGTCCAACACAAGGACAAAAGCGTGCTACAAAAAAAAATCCGAAATTTTGGTCTAACACTTCTAGTTTGCTTAAAATTGTCTCTGGAAAGATGCTCGATTCGTATCATACAAGTCGTATAAGCCGAGAACCTATCGCGGACTTTAAATCGGTACGAATCAGGTAGAAATCGCAACAGGAAAACCGATAGCCGGCTAGTCACCGCACAAACCTTAAAACCGAGAGTAAACCTAGGTCTTGCCCTAAACCCATCGAATTGGTCTCAAACATCACAAAGACATGATATCTAAACGATACGAGATTCCTAAAACATGTCTCTTCGTTCATAACTCAACGTTCCCGAAAAACTGTATATGATTTTTACGAAAACTCATGTGTCGAACGAACTAACAGATTGAACGCCGCAACGAAGATGAATATGAGACGACAACTCATGTTCACTTCAAACCCACTCTAACAAAGTAACCCAAACAAACATCCATTATATAAACCGCATAGCGGTAGGGGTTCAAGGCCACACTCGGCCAGACATATATGAAACAAAGGCCACACTCGGCCACTAAATACTAGATAAAGGGAAAAACTCCTTCCCATCAAAACGCTCACAGGTCAAAGTTAAAACTCCCGGACAAGGAAGCTCCGAATGCATCAGTGGGAAAGTTCACTTCCTCGTCGTCACCAGCAAAATCAGTCGTAGTTTCTACGGTGTCAGGGGAAATCGGGATGGGATCCCAGAATCCCTGGATCTTCCCAGCGATCGAAGGAATGGTCGCCTCAGCGTGATCATGATCCTTCATGCCACCCTTCATTAACTCCATCTCCCTCTCGAAAACGTAGTCATCTTCCTGTGTCTTCCAAAGGCTCCCGACAGAGACGCGACACTCACGGAAGTCGCCCAGCGAGTTGAAAGCACCCTTAAGATTCCCGTACTCAACCTGGAATTGAGAAGCGCGAGTCTTCATCACCTCGACAATTTTCCTCTTGCCCTTCCGTTCCACCCTGCAAACAGCCCTGGCATGATCACGAACGAGTTGGGCGTCTCGCGCCAACATCTCGTCTCGCATGCGAGCAAGATCCTTTTCCGCCTTCTCCGCTTTAAAGCGATAGATCATGGCCTCTCTATGGTTCGCCTCAATGGCCGATCCAAGAAAGTTCAAACCATGTAAAACCGATTGACACGTTATAAGCAAAACATAATAACGATCGTCAGCATTCTTAAAATTTATACCCCGTTAATGATGCGAGATCCTTCCGCAACAACTTTCGGCCTCCCTGACTCGCTCGTGGCCTGAGGAGCGTCAAAGCCCGACGGAAGACCAGCGAAGAAATCATCGAAGTCCGGAATAGGGACCTTGTTCGTACCACTTCCATCGCCAAAAGCAAGGTTCGGATCCCATCCTGGAAGCATGCAATCGTCCACCGAAAACACCAGGTCGCCGAGATCAATATCTTTCCCCGACACAATAGTGGGAGCGGCGTTGGGACCGGCGTTGGGACCTTGGTCTTCAGGCTCGGAATTACTCCTTTTTTCTCCGCCCAAAGCAGGACCAGGATGCACAAACCTCAACGCCTTTCGAACTTTCTTCGGCGTAAAAGAAGTCCAGAAAAAAGGACCATTCTTGAGCAGATCCCTAATCGCAATAATGTCCTCAGGAAACGGAGCAAGAGGGTTGATAAAGGGACGATCGTTCGGCAACCTCCGAAACAGTGGGATACAACTCTCCTCAACGGACGCTATGTCTACCAAGACATGGAAATCAACTGGAACTAGGGCATTACCAATCTGCACCCCTAGGTCTCTCACAATTCCTCCTGAGTTCTTCTGGGAACAATCCACAAAAGTGAACAATTCCTGCGAAGGCTCCACCTGCAGACCCAGATGGTCTGTCATAACTCTAGGTAGGATGCTGACTGATGCTCCTATTTCGCACAAGGTACGTGGGAATTCAATACCCTGCACTGTGCATGGTATTGCAAATTGCCCAGGATCACTCTTCTTGTTTTAATGTAATCCTTTTCCTCATCTTTTCTATAGCTTCACAGAACATTCTCCTAATGTCTTCTTCTTTCTCTCTATTTCCTCCGAAGAACATCCACAATCTGTGGCTGTAATAAGCTTCTTCGAATGGCTTATGTAGAGGAATCCTGAAGACTCTCTTTAGGAAATTTTCTTTTTCTTTTTCCTTTTCATTAGCCCCCCTCTTCAGATGTTTCGCCACTTTTTCCTTTCTTCTCCTTAGGGTTCTTCCAGTAGAAACCCTATCCTCTTCCATAGGATCATCTCCATCATCTGAAGGTATCCTGACAGGCTCTGGTGGTTGTTCTGAAGGTTTAGGTTTGGGCCTGAGTGCGTTAAGTCGTGCCACATCTATCTTCGGCATTTGTGATATACCATGGATTTCACCCATTTTTAGTCATGGTATATAAGTGTTTTAAGATATATTTATTATGTTTTAGAGTCTTTTCAAAGCAATTACAGGTTCAGCTACTTGATAGAAGGAAATGATGCTTTTGGGACACTTTGGAGTACTTTTACGCGTAGAGAGTCGATCGACGCTTGAAGAGAAATATCGATCGACCAGAGCCAATTAAAATCGATCGACAGCCGTTGAGCGCCATCGATCGATATTAGATTACTCGAGGATTAATCACGAAATTAGAAGACTTCATTTCCATAAAGTTTATTAATTGCAACCTAAGCCCTTAGCCGCATGTGAGGCAATATGTACTAGGGTTTTGTATCATTTTAGAGGCAGACTGGCCTAAAGACCTTGTTTGGGAGAAGAAGCATTTTGTCTACCATTAGAAGAGCTTAGGAATGGAGAGATAGATCTGAGACTGCATAACAGAGAAGATCTTGAACTCCTTTATTTCTATTACTTTTATTTTCTGTGTTCAATATTTCATGTGAGTTCTATTCAAACCATCATGACTTTGTCTCTCATGAATATGTCTGAGTAAATCCAATTGTTAGATTTAGGTTTCTCATAAAGGATGAATGTATGTGCTGCTAATAAGACTGTTAAAAAGGTGTTTTGATTGTTCTTTCACGCTTGTTAAGCTTAATGCTAAAATTAGGATTGATCACCCTAATTTTAGGTCTTAGGATTAATTGAGATAACCAACTATTACCCTCAATACCTGAAATAGCCAGCATGATCTAACTGACTAGATAACAACGAGAGTTGGTCTAGAAAGTTAGAGAACAGCTCCAAACCCTCTCGCAAGGCTTGCTAGAAGAATCATCGATCAACGCGACTATCGTTGTTTCGATCGATTGTTTGAAAGGTGTATCAAACGATGTGCATCATGTCACATCGATCGACTCTTTTTCGAGATCAAAAGACGACAGTTGAGATCCGAGATCTAGTAAAGAAAACCTATCTGGGTTTACCATTGTTTGAGTTTAAAAACCGTCAAACCCTTTAGTCTAAATTAAGTTGCATGCTTTCATACCTGAGATTTTGCCTAAGTTTAGCTGTTTTCCCATCCTTAAAACAACTTCAACTTAAACAGCCGAACAATTGCCTTGTTCGACTCATCATTTACAGCTTTTAAACAAACAAACCTCTTAGTCTATCTTTATTTCTAATCCCTTAGATCTGTTGAGTAATCCTAGAGTCCTTGTGGATTTGATCCCTAAGTACTGCATCTGAGAGAGTAATTCACTTCTTAGGGTAATTTGAGTGATATCAAATTTGGCACCGTTGCCCGGGACTCTTTCTTATTACCATTAGATTTAATTTAGAATTTAGTATAGACTTGTTACGAAAAACTTACTAAGTTTTCTTTCTTTCCCTGTCTACGCAGACACTAAGAATGGAGAACATTGAACTCGGCCGAGCATCGATCAACGAAGATGTAATGTTATCGAGCGACGTGGAGACCGAAGAATCGACTGACACGGAGCTCCCGACATCGATCGACACCGCCCAGCCGGAAGCAGGTAAGTCTTCTCTTACCGAGCTTATTGATGAGGAAGTAGTCCAAACTGAACCAATAGGTCAATTGAGCTATGAGACTAGCCAAACTAAACAGGGGACTGAAATCCCTGTTGAGATAAATCCAACCTTGATAAAAGGTGAAGAGATAAGATTGCCTTTGCAAGACTACCTAGACCCTGGTAGAACCTATTCCAATAGGTCCGCTATTAAAATACCAGGAGACGATACCAAGAAATCTAAGTTCAACGCAGATTACTACTGTATAGTTCGTCGAAACCCATTCTGTGGATCTCTCCCTGAGCACCCGCAAGATCACATCGAAGGATTGGAAGAATTAATCCCAGATGAATACAATCGTTGCAAACTATTCTCATTTTCCCTAGAGGGAGAAGCTCTCAGATGGCTAAACTGTTTAGCAACATGATCCTTACTTGTTGGGAAGAGATTAGAAACGCCTTCCTTAAGAAATGTTTCGATGATGATCGATATTGGGAAGTAAGGAGACAAATCTTTACATCCCGCCAAGATCTACGTGAATAGTTTAAAAACGCCTGGGGAAGATTCAGGAGCTATGAACTTGAATGTCCCCATCATGGTTATTCAGAACCACAACTCCTTAACATCTTCTATGGAGGTGTTAACTTGAGCTACAAAACTACACTCGACACGGAGAGTGAAGGAAATTTCGTCACTAGGAGCCCCGAAGATGCTAGACGCCTTATCAAAAATGTAGCAACGGGAAAATCCTACGAAAAGATGGATGAAGAAATAGGAAATTCGATAAATTCAGAAGATAATTAAGATTTGGTAGAGATTAAGAATTCCCTCAATTCGCTTCACTCTTTTCTTCAAAATCAACACCGATCTGATAAAGCCCAGATCGAAAATGATGCCTTGTCTGATATGAAAAATCAATTAGAAGAAGAGACAAGCTATTCAGACCCCTATCTCGTATTTAACATTGATAGTTTTACCCAAGCTTATGACATTGCTGTGAAATCACGCACTGGAAAGGAAAAGTTTAATATCAGACAAGCACTTACTGGTAACCGTAAAACAAAGTCAGATTTTTATGGCAAAATAAATATGGTTTACGAAAAGTTAATGGAGAAGGCAGATTCTTTGGGTGAGCTTATCCGAAAATTAGAAAGTCAAGTAGCTGAAATTGCGACTGCCATTAAAAGAGAAACAAGACGTCTTCCCGGGAGAACTGATTTAAACCCTAGATGTCAAGTCAGTGCCGTAATGTTGCGTAGCGGAAAACGTCTCGCGACAAACACGAAGAACAACACCGAAATTGGGAGTTCTGCCAATGCTGATGAAACAGGCGAGAGCAATTCTCAGCCTATACTTCTTGATGACCCTGACCCAAAAACTTCTCCCGAAAACGGGAAGTCTACCGCTGAAAAAAATATGGAAAAGACCATAGACTTAGAAGTAGAAGACGATTCGTATATTGAGGCTGAAATCGATCGACACTATGGTAACCACGTCGATCGACCGGTGAAACCTGTCGTCGATCAACTTTCAGATAACCCTATCGATCGACATTCCACTCAACCGGAACCAACGATTGAAAGAGTCTATAGAACCCTACCCCCTTATCCTCCTAAAACGCAGACTAAGAAATCATTAGAATATGCGATCTGCAAGAAAGCATTGGATAGAATTACTATGGAGATGTCTCTTAGTGATGCTATGAAAATAGCACCTTCGATAAAGAAGTGTGTGAAGGGTATGACTTCTCCAAATTATCCAACTGCGGAACAAAGCGTGATGATGGTGTCAGAGGAAGTAAGTGCCATGATTCGAGGAGAAACTCCAACTAAGAGGCCTGATCCTGGTAGTTTTGTCCTAGATTGCAATATACAGAACACGCGTTTTCCTCGATCACTATGTGATCTTGGATCTAGCGTGAATCTTATGCCTTACTCTGTCGCAGTAACCTTGGGATATAACGAGTTTATGCCAACTCCGATAACTTTGGTTCTAGCTGATCGGTCTATCAGGGTACCTGAAGGGATTCTCGAAGACGTTCCCGTAAAAATTAATGATTGCTTCGTGCCTACGGATTTTGTTGTGTTAAAATACAGACAAGAACCAAACTACCACCTCATTCGGGGTCGGTCATTCCTAGCTACAGCTGGAGCGATCATTGATGTGAAAGAAGGACGAATAAATTTGAACATCGGGGACATTTCGATGACCTTTGATATGGACAGGCTAATCAAGCAACCTTTGATAGATGAGCAAGCCTTCTATGTGGAAGAAGTTTCTGAGGTAGATAAGGAATCTTCCATAGACATGTGCTCAGACGACCCCTTAGAAAATGCTCTTACCAATATGGAAAAGGAAATCTTCAGCATAGATAATGGGACAGACGATTACGTGCGACTGATGGATGCAAGTATCGAGGTCGTGAACATCGAAGAAGATGATGACTCAGACATTATCTTCGATCGATACCTCAGACAGGCCGTCGATCGACAACCATCTTCATTATCTAATTGGTCTAAAGACAAAGCACCAAAGGTTGAATTAAAACCCCTCCCCAGTGGTCTTAAATATGCATTTCTTTATGACCAATCCTACCCTGTTATTGTCAACGCCAATCTCACTAGTGGAGAACTTGTGTTATTATTAAATAAACTACGCAAGCACAGGAAAGCAATCGAGTATTCTCTCGATGATATTCCTGGTACTTCTCCTGATCTTTGCATGCACCGTATTCATTTGGAAGACGACGCTAAAACGTCGATAGAACAGCAAAGGAGATTAAATCCAAATCTAAAGGAAGTAGTCAAAAAGGAAATTATTAAACTCCTAGATGCTTGAGTTATCTATCATATTTCGAATAGTAAATGGGTAAGCCCCGTACATGTTGTACCCAAAAAGGGAGGTATTACAGCAGTGAAGAACGAAAATGATGAACTCATCCCGACGCGTACCATCACTGAACATCAGATGTGTATCGACTATAGGAAATTAAATGCCGCTACTAGGAAAAATCACTTTCCCCTGCCCTTTATTGATCAAATGCTGGAACGTTTAGCCAATCACCAGTATTACTGTTTTCTTGATGGATATTCCGGATTTTTTCAAATATCCATACATCCGAATGATCAAGAAAAGACAACCTTTACATGCCCCTATGGAACATTTGCGTATCGCAGAATGCCATTTGGCCTTTGTAATGCCCCCACCACTTTCCAACGTTGCATGATGTCAATTTTTACAGACATGATCGAGGACTTTATGGAAGTCTTTATGGATGACTTTTCAGTCTACAGATCAAATTTTAAGAGTTGCGTCGATAATTTATGCAAGGTATTGGAAAGATGCGAAGAAAAGAACCTTGTCATAAATTGGGAAAAATTCCTTTTTATGGTTAACGATGGCATCGTATTAGGACATAAGGTTTCCTCCGCTGGTATAGAAGTAGACAGAGCCAAAATCAAGGTGATGACCGGTCTACCAGCACCCAAAAATGTAAAAGACGTGCAAAGTTTTCTCGGACACACCGGCTTTTATAGGAGGTTTATACAAGACTTTAGCAAAATTGCTAGACCTTTAAATAACCTCTTGTGCAAGGAAGTAAAGTTCGATTTTACACCAGAATGCATGAAAGCTTTCGAAGATTTAAAAAAATCCCTTATAACTGCCCCCGTCGTTCATGCCCCCATCGTTCATGCCCCCGACTGGAATCTCCCTTTCAAGATCATGTGCGATGCGAGTGATTTTACGATAGGAGCAGTTTTGGGCCAAAGAAAAGATAAAAAGCTGCATGTCATCTACTACGCCAGTCGTACGTTTGATGAAGCGCAACGGAATTATGCAACAACAGAAAAAGAACTACTCGCCGTAGTTTATGCATTTGAAAATTTCCGTCAATATCTAATTGGCACACATGTGATAGTTCACACTGACCATGCTGCCATTAAATATTTGATGCAAAAGAAAGATACAAAACCTCGACTCATACGCTGGATTTTACTACTCCAAGAGTTTGATATTGAAATTAAAGATAAACGAGGAGTAGATAATGGAGTCGCTGACCATCTTTCTCGGATCAGAATAGAGGATAACGTCCCTATAGACGACTTCTTCCCAACAGAGAACGTTGCACAAATAGACACATCTTTTGTAGGTCAAATTTCTCTCACTTCCGATGAGACATCGATCGATGTGAAAGAAAACATATCGATCGATTCCAGTAGTGATAAATCAGCCGATAACGACAGTATCGCAACGCCTCGATCCCCTAGTAACCACAATCACGGCACCTCGTCTATAAAAATAAATATTGACATAAAGGTTAACGTTGCTGGTGATAAGATAAATCTCATACCTAATGAAGAATCGCAACAAGAGGTGCACGCAATTGGTAGGAACTCGAAAGATCGACCCTGGTATGCTGATATAGTAAACTATTTGGCAACCGAAGTCGAGCCTGAAGAACTCAAGGGGTATATGAGGAAGAAATTCTTCAGAGAAGTTAGAAGATATCATTGGGATGAACCATACCTCTACAGGCATTGCTCTGATGGGATATACAGACAATGCGTATCTGAAGCTGAAATTATGGACATTATATACCAATGTCATGGATCTGACTATGCAGGACATTTTGCCACCTACAAAACAGTTTCGAAAATCCTTCAAGCAGGATTCTGGTGGCCGACGACTTTTCGCGATGTCCATGCATTTATAACACAATTTGATAGATACCAAAGATGAGGAAAAATCAGCAAAAGACACGAAATGGAACAGAAGTTCATTCTGGAAGTCGAAGTCTTTTATTGCTGGGGGATAGATTTCATGGGTCCTTTCTCATCCTCATACGGAAACAAGTATATACTAGTCGCTGTAGACTACATATCCAAATGGGTTGAAGCAGTAGCTTCCCCAACCAACAACGCATCTGTAGTTACTAAGCTTTTCAAGAGCATAATCATTCCGCGGTTTGGAGTTCCTAGAATAGTCATTAGTGACGGTGGAACCCATTTCACCAATAAGGTCTTTGATGGATTGCTTAAAAAGAACGATGTTCAGCATAGAGTAGCTACGCCCTACCACCCACAAACCAGTGGACAGGTAGAAGTCTCTAATCGGCAAATCAAAGAAATTCTAGAGAAAACTGTAGAAATATCCAGAAAAGATTTGTCTAGAAAACTAGATAATGCACTTTGGGCCTACAGGACCGCCTAGAAGACACCGTTGGGAACAACACCATTCCACCTCCTTTATGGCAAATCCTGTCATTTACCAGTCGAACTAGAGCATAAAGCAGCTCGGGCCACTAAACTTCTGAATTTTGATATAAAGCCTGCTGCTGAAAGGAGACTCATCCAGCTTAACGAGCTTGATGAAATCAGACATTTAGCCTATGAAAATTCGAAACTATATAAAGAAAGGACTAAAGCGTACCACGATAAGAAACTCTTATCCCGACATTTTGAACCGGATGATCAAGTCCTTCTTTATAATTCTCGGCTAACGCTATTTCCTGGAAAGCTTAAATCTCGTTGGTCCAGACCATTCACAGTAACAGACGTAAAACCCTCTGGAGCCATAACTCTACAAAGTGATAAAGGGGATGAATTCACAGTGAACGGCCAACGAGTGAAACATTATTGGGCCAAACCGCCAGCAAATCAGGCAACCCATTTTCTTTTCAAAAAAAGAAAAATTACTTTTATTGTATTTTTATTTATATCTATATTTATATTTATATTTTATTATTAGTAAAATATTAGGAGTAATAGAAATCAGGAGTCGTTTATATGGAGAAATATCGATCGATGTAGCTGTCTTGTAATCGATCGATGCGGACATATCGAGGGTTAACCTCATTTAACTCGA
This sequence comes from Brassica napus, assembly GCF_020379485.1. Lineage (NCBI taxonomy): Eukaryota > Viridiplantae > Streptophyta > Magnoliopsida > Brassicales > Brassicaceae > Brassica > Brassica napus. The sequence continues at coordinate 37,515,234 of NC_063452.1, read as the reverse complement.
CATCCGCCTCTTTCTCCTCTCATTCCCGAAACCCTAACGAAATCAAAACCTCTCTTTTCTATCTCGATTCTTGACGGAATTCCTCCGTTTCTCGCCCTAATCCACTCGATTTCTCATTCTCTATCTGTTTAGTTCATTCACTCACCCGATCTACAAGGTTTGACTTCAAAATTCTCTATTGTTAGGAATTTTTAGAGTTGTGTTTTGAGATGAACTAGAACTTATGATTAGGTGCGGATTTGAGATGGTTTTGACGTTTCTAACGATTATCTAGTGTTAGGAATTTGGATTTTATGTTGTTAATGCCCTGAAAATACGATTTGGAATTGAGTGATCTTTGCAGGCTTTGCGATTCGACATCAATCGATGCGAACTCTATACCGTCGATCGATACCATTATTTTTGACTAATTCTTCACGACATATATCTATCGATGTCTCACATACTTCATCGATCGATATCACAATATATTGACAACACTATCTCACTTCTACTCTCTTTTCTGATTATTTTCAGATGAGCTCAGACGAATATGCAGATAGACGTGACGAAGAGGAGATACGACGAAGCTAGCACATCCATACAGCACCGCGACCCTTGGCCTCGTGACGATAAAACACCCATCGACACATTCGAGGAGTTCGCTGACCCGAAGAAAGCGGTCAACAGCAAGGAGTGCATCAACCGCGTGCTCAAGGACGAGTGGGACGACTACGACAACATGTTGTACAACACTTGGCTTGGCGTCTCTATCAATCCCACACGGTTCATCGACCCATACATCTTACGGAAGCTCCGGATCGAGACAGACATCAGGGAGATGATCACACAGCTCGGACTTGGTACCATGGCCACTCCCGCATACGATCTCCACGTCGACTTGGTCAACGGATTCTGGGAGATAATCGGCACGGGAGCGGGGGACTCCAACTCCGCTACGCAGAAATCCGTCACCCCACCCTCCGGTACTTTCTACGGGCTCTTGCAAACACGTTGGTTTGCAAGATGGAGCCCAACAAGGTCAGGATACAGGAGCTTACACTACTCTTCTGTGGAGTAAACGGCTTGTTGAATCTGACTCATCTCGTTGAGATCGACGACGTGGTGACTCCAAACCTCGGAGCCATTTTTGCTGCGCACTTTGTGGACCTGAAGAAGAAGCCCTTCACGGGCAAAGGCAGGAAGAAGGAGACGGTTGGGAGTTTGCTGACACCGATCTTTGAGTATCTAGGTATCCGCCTAGACCCGAGCACAGCCGACCGCTCCCACTGCTTCTTGGATGAGCAACACCTGATGAACTCAGGTTGGCTCAAGGAGGAACTTCTCTGGAGTTTTAGGATCGGGAACCAGCACCGTCTACTGCAGATGCCGAACAGGATGATCACAGACTTCGATGACCAGGTCGATAGGCTCCGGTTCATGCCCGATCCCCAGCTCCTCCACGATCTTCCGGCCATCCCGCGCAGACCTCCTGGAGTGCGTCGAGCCAGAGCTACACAGGGACCACCGCAGGCACCTCTTCCTGATTTCCCGATCATACCAGACATCCCTATGCGCGATCAGGGAGACTTTCAGAGGGTAGTTGTGGATGCTCTTCGTGCCATCTGGGCTAGAGTATTTTGCACAAGCAGGAGGACCATAAGATCTCACTCACCAGCAGCAGCAGGACCTTCTAGGCAGCGCAGGGATCCTTCGTCTGGGAGCGACGACGAGTCCAGCGAGGACACCGACTTGTCCTCCCATTTCTATCTATTTCCCTTATGAACTTGTTTTTCTATTTTTCGAACTTGTAGGATTTATATTTTAGACATATCTATGCTTTATGTTTGAGACTGTTTACTTATTTCTTAGGTTTGGAGTGTCAAACAGAGCTAACTACACTGTCAGATCATATGAGTTAGATTCCAGACATGACGCAGAATTTTCTGTTCCTCGCCATCGATCGACACGGAGAGGATGGTATCGATCGATGTGGGGGACAGAGAGGTACGACACTTTGCTCTAACATCTCAAACATCTAACTTTGCTTATCACCACCTTTGGACACTTTACAACGAGACAGTGTAATTTTAGTCTAGGGGCGGTTGTACTAATACCATCTTCTTGAGTTTTGTCAAAAATATTTTCAAACATAATCTTATTAAGTCAAGAAGGGGACTATGAACTTATGATTTTTACTTGAATGTCTAACCACTTTTTAGCACCATTCTAGATTTACTGATTGCATATAATACTAAAGATGCTAAAGTGGATCAACCTGTCAACTATACACACTTGCCTAGCTTGTTTGAAAGAACCAAAGCTAACCTCCAACACTAAACCTGACACAACTGCTTGTCTTGGAGCTTGGTATACACCGGATCGGATTCTTCAAACAAGTTTGGAAGGTAAATCCTTGTGTAGATTTATCACCTTTTCTCTCTCTATTTCGACCCTAGATTTATAGGTAGAGATATTTATTTTCTAAAAAAAATATATATATATATATATATAGGTGACTAGTTAGGTGGAATCCGAACAAGACTTGGTGGCTACAACCATTAAGGCTTGCTTCATAAGGATTCCAACAAAAAGAATTCGAACTGGACGTGGTGGCGGCAATCTTCAAGGCTCAATTCATATGAATTCTTGGATATAGATTAAAAAAAAAATGAACAGGACTTTGTGGCAACCACCATTAAGGCTTGATTCATGGAAGTCTGTCCAATCTTGGTCAATGATCTTGCAATATAAGCAGACTTTGACTGAAGAGAGAAATTAGTAGAGAGAAAAGATAGGAACTAACTTTTACCTGCAGATCGAGATACTTGTTTTAAAATCCTTGCATCATGTGATTGATACTCCCAAGGTAAAGTCTGCACTTTTATTTATGCTAAGAAATGAGGTTGGTAGAGGGGAATGTTAGATAAGATTTGCTAAGTTGTTGGCTAGATGAATTTGGTTGAAAAGCTAGGATATTGCATAATGTGCTTTTGTGATTAGGACCTTTTAGATGTGGAATGCGATATTGAAGAGGTGATGACTTCTATGTTTTAATCTGTGAGTCCCTGCTATTTCCAACCCTCTTTTAGAGAGACTGTCCGTTTGTTTTGCTTGAGGACAAGCAAAAGGATAAGTCTGGGGGAGTTGATATACCATGGATTTCACCCATTTTTAGTCATGGTATATAAGAGTTTTAAGATATATTTATTATGTTTTAAAGTCTTTTCAAAGCAATTACAGGTTCAGCTACTTGATAGAAGGAAATGATGCTTTTGGGACACTTTGGAGTACTTTTACGCGTAGAGAGTCGATCGGAGCTTGAAGAGAAATATCGATCGACCAGTGGTGTGACCCTGATCAGCTCCGTACTAAAGAACATGAAGTCAAGGAGAGAATGAGCTAGGAAATGGATCTTGACACGACCTGATGAGCTTTAAGGAAAGCTAAAAGGCTTGATCCATGAGGTACTGGACCGAGAAAACGCTATGGGCCTTGATGTGGCCTTTATAAAGCATGGACTGACTTTAAACAATCATGGACGACCTGTGACAACCCTGATTGACAAGGAAATGGATAGGATGAAGCTGGTTAGACAGGAAATGGAATGGGAGATTCAGTCTGATCGAGAAATGGACTGGTCAAACCGACATATGCGAGAATTGAGTTGGAAATAGAAGATTGAGAACCAGAGCAGGAACTGGAACATGATGAGGACCTTTATCATCCAAATGAGCATAAGGAGCAGCTTGGTCGGACCTGGAACAAGATGGATCGAGCCCAAGAAAGAGTTGTTCGAAAAAGGCCTTTATCGGCCCAAAAAGTGGAAGGACAAGCCATCTTGGTTTATGATTGGCCCAATATGATTATGCACGACCATTATGGTCTATTTTAAGTGTATTTGGTTTTATTATTTATGTAAACTCATTAGGAAGAGGTTTTGGGCTTTATAAACCCATTAGGAGTCAGTTTTGTGTTTTAAATCAATTAGCAATAGGATTTTGTTTTGGTTTTCCTAAACCACATTGGTTTAGGCTTAGGGTTTTATGTTTTATGCTTTTAAACAGCAGCACCATGTCCATGTAACTTTGAATCATTCTTTTTATCAATAAACTTTTTTTGGTGCAAACCAGTCTTGAGACGACACTGACTCCTTTGTTCACAAGTGGTGAACGTTTATATCACACTAAGGGAGAGTTAATCTTTTGTGATCCATCCTAGACATCAAGCAGGACGCCCCTGTGTCTCAGGAGTAGCATAAACAACCTCTGAGCAATCCATAGCTCGAAGGTGAAGTCCATCCGCCATCCAAGAAACCTACAATCTCTTGATCCTTTCACCCACGCCCCTTCAAGTGATTCAGGGACTAGACAGCCTATCCAGGGCCGCACCAAGTGGTATCAGAGCCTCTTGAGGGTTAGGGTTTGATGTTTTAACAAGGGAGCACGAAATCTATCAGTTAACAAGCTGTATTCTATGTCTGGATATGAACAAGAGCTTACAATTCCATTCTTCTATGGAAAGATTGATACAGAGGCATACCTTGATTGGGAAAAGAAGATGGAGTTTCTCTTTGGACTCAAATACTACACTGAAAAGAAAAAGGTATGTCTAGCAGTCAATGGACTCTGTGGAAGTGCATTCTCATGGTGGCAGAGAGTTTCTCAGACTAGGAGATTTGACAAAAACCACAAATTATTTCATGGGTGGAGATGAAGACCTTGATGAAGAAGAGGTTTGTCTCGCAGTGGAAACTTCCAAAACTAAAACCAGAAGCAGCAACGAAGCTTACTACTTTAGATCAGCCTGCTTATTGGTCTGAATTGACATTAAAATCGGCTGAGAGAAGATTTGTGATTCCTGTTCTATCATTGAAACAAGAGGAGGAAAAGCTGCAAGCTTCTATATTAGCTTCTCCAATAAAACAGATTGAGGAGAGTCATAAAACTGAACTAGAACCAACAACTCTTGGTTTAAAACTCGAGGAGGAGGCAGAAGTTGCAGAAGCTGAGTGTGGCCACGTGCCTGATCAAATAAAACAAGAAGAAAAAGTTCCTGGAGGGTCATCTAAAGCTCTTGAATTGGTGCTTGCTACTGTTGAGCAAGGTGATAACTTTAAGTCTTTAGCTTGTGAGTTACTAATCAGACCTTTGGTATGTCTTCAGCTCAGCTTAGTGGAACATCTGAGAGTTGTTAAGGGCCTGCAGCAAGTTGTTTTTGAACCAGGAGGAAGCTTCAGTGTTAGTATAAGAAGTAACAACAATCTGGTGCAGAAAACAGTTACATACAAGCTTGATCTGCAAGGTTTCTTCACTCCTGAAAAACAAGATTTGAGGTCAAATCTTTTTGAAGGGAAAGAGGATGATGTGATCTTGAGTATCTGCAGTAAAAATAGAGGAGAAATAGGAGGTAACACGCCCTTGATTAGTCCCATAACTAATCAGAACCAGCTGAGATCAACAAAACAGAAACTTGCTGTGGTTAAAAAGATGCCAAAGCTTGAGAATGAATATGGGGATCTTTACACACGACCACCAGACCCTATGCAGCATGAGAACCAAGTTATAATGAGCATTGGGCAAGGTGTATTGAGAGAAATCATAGATATTCTCCTAGGCAGCCACAAGGAGCTAGTTCGGCCACCAGATCAATCAGCAAGGTTTCTGCTTGTTGATACCACTTGGTACGGCCCTGGATAGGCTGTCTAGTCCCTGAATCACTTGAAGGGGCGTGGGTGAAAGGATCAAGAGATTGTAGGTTTCTTGGATGGCGGATGGACTTCACCTTCGAGCTATGGATTGCTCAGAGGTTGTTTATGCTACTCCTGAGACACAGGGGCGTCCTGCTTGATGTCTAGGATGGATCACAGAAGATTAACTCTCCCTTAGTGTGATATAAACGTTCACCACTTGTGAACAAAGAAGACAGTGTCGTCTCAAGACTGGTTTGCACCAAAAAAAGTTTATTGATAAAAAGAATGATTCAAAGTTACATGGACGTGGTGCTGCTGTTTAAAAGCATAAAACATAAAACCCTAAGCCTAAACCAATGTGGTTTAGGAAAACCAAAACCAAATCCTATTGCTAATTGATTTAAAACACCAAACCGACTCCTAATGGGTTTATAAAGCCCAAAACCTCTTCCTAATGAGTTTACATAAATAATAAAACCAAATACACTTAAAATAGACCATAATGGTCGTGCATAATCATATTGGGCCAATCATAAACCAAGCTGGCTTGTCCTTCCACTTTTTGGGCCGATAAAGGCCTTTTTCGAACAACTCTTTCTTGGGCTCGATCCATCTTGTTCCAGGTCCGACCAAGCTGCTCCTTATGCTCATTTGGATGATAAAGGTCCTCGTCATGTTCCAGTTCCTGCTCTGGTTCTCAATCTTCCATTTCCAACTCAATTCTCGCATATGTCGGTTTGACCAGTCCATTTCTCGATCAGACTGAATCTCCCATTCCATTTCCTGTCTAACCAGCTTCATCCTATCCATTTCCTTGTCAATCAGGGTTGTCACAGGTCGTCCATGATTGTTTAAAGTCAGTCCATGCTTTATAAAGGCCACATCAAGGCCCATAGCCTTTTCTCGGTCCAGTACCTCATGGATCAAGCCTTTTAGCTTTCCATAAAGCTCATCAGGTCGTGTCAAGATCCATTTCCTAGCTCCTTCTCTCCTTGACTTCATGTTCTTTAGTACAGAGCTGATCAGGGTCACACCAACCAGAGCCAATTAAAATCGATCGACAGCCGTTGAGCGCCATTGATCAAAATTGGATCACTCGAGGATTAATCACGAAATTAGAAGACTTCATTTCCATAAAATGTATTAATTGCAACCTAAGCCCTTAGCCGTCTGTGAGGCTATATGTACTAGGGTTTTGTATCATTTTAGAGGCAGACTGGCCTAAAGACCTAGTTTGGGAGAAGAAGCATTTTGGCTACCATTAGAAGAGATTAGGAATGGAGAGATAGATCTGAGACTGCATAACAGAGGAGATCTTGAACTCCTTTATTTCTATTACTTTTATTTTATGTGTTCAATATTTCATTTGAGTTCTATTCAAACCATCATGACTTTGTCTCTCATGAATATGTCTGAGTAAACCCAATTGTAGATTTAGGTTTCTCATAAAGGTTGAAAGTATGTGCTGCTAATAAGACTGTTAAAAAGGTGGTTTGATTATTCTTTCATGCTTGTAAATCTTAATGCTAAAATTAGGATTGATCACCCTCATTTTAGGTCTTAGGATTAATTGAGATAACCAACTGTTACCCTCAATACCTGAAATAGCCATCATGATCTAACTGGCTAGATAACAACGAGATTTGGTCTAGAAAGTTAGAGAACATCTTCAAACCCTCTCGCAAGGCTTGCTAGAAGAACCGTCGATCGACGCGACTATCGTTGTTTTGATCGATTGTTTGAAAGGTGTATCGAACGATGTGCATCACGTCACATCGATCGACTCTTTCTCGAGATCAAAAGACGACAGTTGAGATCCGAGATCTAGTAAAGAAAACCTATCTGGGTTTACTATTGTTTGAGTTCAAAAACCGTCAAACCCTTTAGTCTAAACTAAGTTGCATGCTTTCATACCTGAGAATTTGCCTAAGTCTAGTTGTTTTCCCATCCTTAAAACAACTTCAACTTAAACAGCCGCATAATTGCGTTGTTCGACTCATCATTTACTGTTTTTAAACAAACAAACGTCTTAGTCTATCTTTATTTCTAATCCCTTAGATCTGTTGAGTAATCCTAGAGTCCTTGTGGATTTGATCCCTAAGTACTGCATCTAAACCTCTTATTTGAGAGAGTAATTCACTCCTTAGGGTAATTTGAGTGATATCAATCTGCACTCGGTAGGTGATAGGGGCTCATCGATCGATAGGCGGTGATGGCTGTCGATCGATATTAGCTTCTGAGTGTCGATTGACGTTGATGTTGGCATGTCGATCGATTCGGACTTTGTCAGGGCTGGGCGGATGTGGGTGTTTTGCTGCGAACTCCTCGTGAGTTAGAATCTTCACGGCATTGCAAGACGCGGTTGACTCCGTAGGCGTTGTCGATCGATGCTCTAGTACTCCTGTCGATCGATTTGAGTTGGTGTATGTTGATCGATGCTCGGTGGCTGGTGTCGATCGACACTAATGTGACCCGCCGAAACTCATCAAACTTTCTACCTCGAAGTCGCCTTCTTGCAGCTTCTCTTCCTTCACCACTTGCCAAAAGTCATCCTCAATAATGGCATTCACGTGGTACTTCATCACATCATCCCCTACTCCTCTTGCTGAAGCTTCCTGCCTCCTAATAGCATCTCCTGTCTGCACCACCTGTATCTCCATCTTCTTCACATGAGAGCTCAAAGTCTCAAACTTTGTGTTCAGGTTGGTGTAGACAGAATCTATCTTCCCATTGAAGTCCACAGTCATTCGCTGCTGTGCCTCAAGAACCCTATCGAGCATCTCCTCAATCTTGCTGTCTTGAGTAGGCGGCGGTGGCTTCTGGTAGTAGGAACTTCCAAAATTCATGTTGTTGTTGTAGCTGTTGTTGTAGGGTTTCTGGTATAGCGAGTTTTGGTTGAAGCTACTCCTATTTCCATATGAGTTTCTGTTTCCACCCTGGTTTCCTTGGAATCCAGCTCCACCGATGTAGTTTACTTCTTCTTCCTCTGCTCTACCCTCTACAGCTTCTGCATCTTCAACAAAGCTAACCTGCTTCTTGAGAAGCTTGTGAACACTGTCCAGTTTTGCCTTCACCTCATCCATCTGATCATTCCCAAAGATGGTGGCATATCTCTTCCTTTCAAAATCAGTGTTCTTGGTGTTGTTGCTGGATGCTAGGTTTTCAATCACCTTGACTGCCTCCTCTGGATTCCTGGTGTTGAAGTTTCCATTGCTGGAAGCATCAAGAGCCATCTGGTACTGCACCGCGATGCCTCTATAGAAAGTACTGAGTAGCAGTACTTCATTGAATCCGTGGTGTGTACAGTTTCTCTGGTAAGACTTGAATCTGATCCAAGAGCCTCTGAATGATTCTGCAGGCTCCTGAGTGAATGTAGCAATCTTGCTCCTCAAGTCTTCAGCACGCGCCTCATCAAAGAAATTGCATAAGAATGCATTCTTGATGTCGCTCCAGGATTTAAGAGATCCTGGTTGTAACTGCTTGAGCCAATGCAGAGCTTCTCCAGCAAGTGAATATCTGAAAAGCTTGCATAATAGGTAGTCCTCAGAGACTCCCTCGACTCTAATAGCAGAAATCAGATCCTCGAACCTCTCCAGATTGTCCATAGGATGCTTGTGGGATAGTCCATGGTAGGGTAGCTGTCCCACAAGTGTGTAGTACTGCGCTTTTAACTCAAAATCACTCTCAATGGTGGGAGGAAGGATGGATAATCTGTTGGTGTAGTAGCGATCTGGACGGTTGTTGTCGTCAGCCAACGTCCTGGGTTGCGCAGCCACATCTACAGGTAAGGTAGTACCTGTAGTAGTAGCATCGGGCTCAGGGATTGCAGCCCCCTGAGCATCTATTCTCTGACCTACTGCATTACGCAGATGACCCTCCTGGTCATGTAGGTCTCCATTGTTGTCCCGAATAAGTATCAAAGTCGCAACCATGTCTCGCGGTTCAATATTGATCCATGTCTGAGATGGAATGTCGATCGATGTCGGGTGAAGGGTATCGGTCGACGGAAGGCTTGTGTTGTCGATCGACAAGGGTGAGATGACCCTCCTGGTCATGCAGGTCTCCATTGTTGTCCCGAATAAGTATCAAAGTCGCAACCATGTCTCGCGGTTCAGTATCGATCGATGTCTGAGATGGAATGTCGATCGATGTCGGGTGAAGGGTATCGGTCGACGGAAGGTTTGTGTTGTCGATCGACAAGGGTGAGCGAGAATTGGTCGACGGGACTGGTGTCTGGGTCGATGGTGGTTGAGCAGAATCGAGCGACACGGAAGTGTTGTTGTCGGTTGATAGGGAGCGCGGTTCCTTACAGATCGTGCATTCCAAACTTGCAGGATCTGGTGAGAATATCAGCTAGGATTCCTTGTTGCTTCTGGTACTGCTGGGCACGTACCTGAAAATCCAAGAAAAAAAAATTATGTTTGAATACTTAACAAAAATTAGAAAATAGGCGATCAAAGCTCCCCGGCAACTGCGCCAAATTTGATACCACTCAAATTACCCTAAGGGGTGATTTATACTCTCTCAAATAAGAGGTCGAGTTGTAGTACTTAGGGATCGAATTCACACGGAGCTAGGGAACCTAGGGATTCTTATATGATTTGTTAAGCAAAGTTGTTTTAAGAGTTTTAAAAGTAAATTGTAGTTTTATATTGAACAAGTGTTTGTTCAATAGCAGGTTTTTTTGGGTTTTGGTGCTTAAAAAGGAAATAACTAGACTTAGGGTTTTTATTCAGGAAAGTTGGAATTATAATCCTATAGATGCCTAATGAGTTGCATGCATGATAATGTAAAGCTCAACTATTTGATGCTCGCGGTTCAGTATCGATCGATGTCTGAGATGGAATGTCGATCGATGTCGGGTGAAGGGTATCGGTCGACGGAAGGTTTGTGTTGTCGATAGACAAGGGTGAGCGAGAATTGGTCGACGGGACTGGTGTCTGGGTCGACGGTGGTTGAGCAGAATCGAGCGACACGGAAGTGTTGTTGTCGGTCGATAGGGAGCGCGCTTCCTTACAAATCGTGCATTCCAAACTTGCAGGATCTGGTGAGAATATAAGATGGGATTCCTTGTTGCTTCTGGTACTGTTGGGCATGTATCTGAAAATCCAAGAAAAAAAATTTATGTTTGAATACTTAACAAAAATTAGAAAATAGGCGATCAAAGCTCCCCGGCAACGGCGCCAAATTTGATACCACTCAAATTACCCTAAGGGGTGATTTATACTCTCTCAAATAAGAGGTCGAGTTGTAGTACTTAGGGATCAAATTCACACGGAGCTAGGGAACCTAGGGATTCTTATATGATTTGTTAAGAAAAGTTGTCTTAAGAGTTTTAAAAGTAAATTGTAGTTTTATATTGAACAAGTGTTTGTTCAATAGCAAGTATTTTTGGGTTTTGGTGCTTAAAAAGGAAATAACTAGACTTAGGGTTTTTATTCAGGAAAGTTGGAATTATAATCCTATAGATGCCTAATGATAATGTAAAGCTCAACTATTTGATCAACAAGTCTTTCGGCCCTTGTGGGCATTGACTTGTTCTCTATTAACTAGATCTATGATCTCAACTCTCGTTATATTGATCTATAGAAAGTGTCGATCGATATTCCAATGGGCGTATCGATCGATACACCTTTTGCACCGTCAATCGATTATTCAAGTGTGATATCGATCGACGCGCTCTAGGCAAGCTTTATGCGCAAGTTGAATGAATGCTTACTAAGCTCACTAGATCAGCTGTCACCTTGCTCATAGCGAGAAACATAGCTCTTTTTGAATGTTTTCAGGATGAGAATTAAGCTATGGCTTTTATCAATCAATCCAAAGGAAGGTTCTAGGTAGCTAATCTAGAAACATGCATTAATGAACAATCCTAAAGATGATTATCACAACTCAGCAATCTATCCCTCCTAACCTATTTAAACACTAAAATCTAACAAGCGAACTACTCAGACATGGCTAAGCAATTCATAACCATAGTTAAGTATAAAAACTTCATAGAATAATAAAATAGATATCAATGGAGTTCCAATCACAAATTATAACTTTGGATCTTCTCTCCTATCTATCAGTAAAACAATGAAACACAAGAAAAGCACGCTCTGCCTCTAATATGGGGGCAAAGCTTATATAATTAGGGTAAAAAATCGTCAGGGTCAATCTTGTAAAATAGTGAAATCTTGGGCTTCACGTCGGTTGTGACCAAACGGGCTTCCTGCGCGCTTTGCTGTAGATTGATACCATGTCTTGTGTATCGATCGATTCCAGCTCTCCAATATCGATCGATAGTCGATCTCGATGGTCATCTCGGGTGCTTGCTCCAAATATCTCCAAAATGCTCCAAAATCATCACTTATCTCCAAATCATTCCTGATCTTATAAATGTAATAAATAGACTCTATAATAATATAATTATTAATAAAAACACCTATAAACTATGGATGAAAATGGGTCAAATCCATAGTCTATCAATGACATAGAGGTTGGCGCTTCGGAAATCAACGTCGATCGATATTTAATAAAAGATGTCGATCGACAATCATCCTCCTTGAAGGAATGGGATCCCAAAAAGGCACCAAAGATTGAGTTAAAACAGCTGCCCGCTGGACTCAAATATGCTTTTCTCTATAAAGATTCATACCCAGTAATCGTGAACGCCAACCTCACCACTGGAGAACTTGCATTGTTATTAAATAAACTACGCAAATACAGGAAAGCCCTCGGGTACTCTCTCGAAGATATTCCTGGCATTTCTCCAGATCTGTGCATGCACCAGATTCACCTAGAAGACAGTTCGAAATCGTCAGTGGAACACTAAAGGCGACTGAACCCAAACTTGAAAGAAGTTGTTAAAAAGGAAATAATTACCTCTAGATGCCAGAGTCATTTACCCGATTTCGGATAGCAATTAGGTTAGCCCCGTGCATGTTTTACCAAAAAAGGGTGGAATCACTGCGGTGAAGAATGCAAAGACGAATTCATTCCCACGCGAACCATCACTGGACATCGAATGTGTATCAATTATAGAAAGCTAAACGCTGCTACCAGAAAAGATCACTTCCCTTTACCTTTCATCGATCAAACGTTGGAAAGATTGGTGAATCACCAATACTATTGTTTTCTTGACGGATACTCTGGATTTTTTCAAATCCCTATTCACCCTGACGATAAAGAAAAGACCACCTTTACATGCCCTTACGGAACATTCGCATACCGCAGAATGCCATTCGGTCTTTGTAATGCCCATGCCACCTTCCAACGATGCATGATGTCAATTTTTACTGATATGATAGAAGATTTCATGGAAGTCTTCATGGACGATTTCTCAGTATATGGATCCAGTTTCAAAAACAGTCTCGATAACCTATGTAAAGTTTTGGCAAGATGCAAAGAAAAGAATCTCGTTCTACTTTATGGTTAACAATGGAATCGTCCTAGGACATAAAGTTTCTGCTGCTGGTATAGAAGAAGATCTGGCAAAGATTGAGGTAATGACCGGCCTGCCGGCACCCACAAACGTAAAAGATGTGAGAAGTTTTCTCAGAAATGTCGGATTTTACAGAAGGTTCATACAAGATTTTAGCAAAATCGCTAGACCTCTCAACTCCCACCTCTGTAAAGAAGTTAAATTCGACTTCACACCAGAGTGCGTAAAGTCTTTTGAGGAAATAAAGAAAGCCTTGATTACCGCCCCCATCGTACAAGCACCTGATTGGAATCTTCCTTTCGAAATCATGTGCGATGCGAGCGATTTTGCTGTAGGAGCAATTCTGGGCCAAAGGAAAGACAAAAAGCTACATGCAGTTTATTATGCTAGTCGAACTCTTGACGAAGCACAAAGAAATTACGCAACAACAGAAAAATAACTGCTCTCCTTGGTTTATGCATTCGAAAAATTCCGTCAATACCTGGTCGGTTCTTAAGTCATCATCCATACTGACCACGCTGCAATTAAATACTTGATGCAAAAGAAAGACGCGAAACCACGACTCCTGCGATGGATCCTTCTACTTCAAGAATTTGACATCGAGATTAATGATAAAAGAGGAATAGAAAACGGAGTTTCATATCATCTTTCCCGGATAAGAATAGAAAATGACGTCCCTATCGATGATTTCTTACCAACTGAAAACGTTTACCAAACGGATTCGTTCATCGGGAATGTATGTCTCACTTCCGAGGACCTATCGATCGACGATAATGATGCAATGTCGATCGATTACGACAATACCAGGTCGATCGACGACAACGATAGTATGTCGAATGACACTTCAGATATTCTGAGCAAAGATACAAATCCCAAAACCCTCACCTTCGATATAAAATTTAATGTCACGCACAACAAGCTGTACCCTGACCGTGATTCCCCCGTAGATGAAAGTCTGCATCGAGAAGTGCATGTAGTCGGACAAGGTTCAAAGGACAGATCTTGTTACGCTGATATAGTAAACTATTTAGCTGCTGACATAGAACCGAACAGTTGAGAGGCTACACAAGGAAGAAATTTTTAAGAGAGGTTAGGAGATATCACTGGGACGAACCATATCTCTACAAACACTGCTCTGACGGCATGTATAGACATTGCATCGCCGAAACTGAAATACACGATATTTTATTCCAATGCCATGGATCCGATTATGCTGGGCATTTGCAACCTTTAAAACGGTATAAAAAATTCTTCAAGCAGGATTTTTGTGGCCAACCATGTTTCGTGATGCTCATGCATTCATAGCACAATGCGACAGATGCCAACGAAGGGGAAAAATCAGTAAAATATACGAAATGGAACAGAAGTCTATTCAAGAGGTAGAATTCTTTGATTGTTGGAGAATAGATTTCATGGGCCCTTTCCCTTCATCGTACGGAAATAAATACATCCTAGTCGATGTTGACTATGTGTCAAACTGGGTTGAAGCGGTAGCTTCCCCAACAAACGACACATCTGTAGTTATTAAGCTTTTCAAAAGCATTATCATCCCGAGATTCGGAATACCCCGAATAGTCATAAGTGACGGTGGTTCCCATTTCATCAACAAAGTTTTTGAAGAACAACTCCGTAAGAACGAAGTACACCATAGAGTTGCTACACCCTACCACCCGCAGACGAGTGGGCAGGTAGAAGTCTCAAATCGACAGATCAAAGAAATCTTAGAAAATACCGTGGGCACATTTAGAAAAGATTGGTCTAGAAAATTGGAAAATGCACTCTGGGCCTACCGGACTGCCTTCAAAACTCCTATAGGAACCACCCCATTTCTCCTGCTATATGGAAAATCAAGTCACTTACCGGTTGAGCTGGAACACAAAGCAGCCTGGGCCATTAAATTATTAAATTTCAACATCAAACCAGCTACCGAAAGGAGCCTCATACACCTTAACGAACTGGATGAGATTAGACATTTAGCCTATGAGAGTTCAAAGATATACAAAGAAAAAACGAAAGCATATCATGATAAAAAGATTATTTCCAAGCACTTCGAACCAAATGATCAAGTACTTCTTTATAACTCTCGGCTAACGCTGTTTCCCGGAAAACTCCGATCTCGTTCCTCAGGTCCTATTACTGTTGTGAATGCCAATCCCTATGGAGCCATTACGCTTATAAATAATAAAGGAGACGAATTCACGGTAAATGGCTAACGAGTACAGCACTATTGGGCTAAACCGCCAAATATCGGGCCTATAAACTTAGGCCCGCTTCCCGATAATTAGAAGAATCGAATATCGAGTCAAGCTAAGGACTAAATTAAGCGCTGAATGGGAGGCAGCCCATTTTTAGTTTTAAAATTTTTAGAATTTTTAGGAAAAAAAAAAGAAAAAAACACACAAAATTATCAGAAAACAAAACGCCTGTCGATCGATGACGACACCTCATCATTGATCGACATCGAATGAATAGACACGGGTTCATTTAAGTCGACACATAAGTCGACATTTGCACAAACCCGAAAACCCTACGAAAACATTCCCATCTCTTTTCTCTCTTGTTTTTCGCCCAAATCCGACGATTCTTGCGCTCAATCCGCCCGAATTTCAACCCTCTATCAGCTTAGATCACTTAAGTCATGCATCATCATGGTATGAGAGTAATTCACTCCTTAGGGTAATTTGAGTGATATCATGCGTCGATCGATGTTTGTCTCTGATCGTCGGCCTTTAGGCAGGTTCGATGGTCATCTACGAGCTTCCTCTCATTTTTTCTCTAAAATACACCCAAATCATCATTTTTCTCCGAACCACTCAGAACCTGTAAATGTGCTAAAAAGACTCCAATATATAATAAAGAGTTCCTAAAACACCTATATACAATGGCTAAAAATGGGTAAAATCCAAAGTATATATATCAACAACCTGAGAGAGAATTGGGTTATCACGAGTTCAACTCAGTAACAAAGGCAACATTAAAGAAGAGAAATATTTTTAAGAACAAAGATGCATATGCTTTTAATGAGTTTGGTTGTGCAGGATAATCGCGAACATGAAGGCCATTTGATGACCTTAATGGAGGAGTAAGGGACATGTTAGATCATTAATTCGGAGAAGAGACAAAAAAAAAATATTGTGGTCGTGAGGCACAAAGGAAGTTGCAGCTATTTCAAGCACAACATTATTACTACCAAAGCCCATCGTTCAAAGGAACACTGCCGAAACATGATAGATCAATCACTCATTGCAGTGATGCCAAACAAACATCTGAGGCTAGTCTACACAACAAACTTTAGAGGTGGGTGAGCCAAGAAGTTGTAAGCAAGAACGAGCTAACCAATAGCTTAGAACAAAAACCACTAATGTAAAGAGAGAAGATGAGAAAGAACATGAATGTTACATTCTCTCTTCTCAATATGAACTTGCTGTTAATAAAGTTTGTGATGAACTAACTTATCTTGAACCGGTGCAGCCGAGTAAGCATGTTTTAGTTCCACAGGTTTTATAAGAACACTCCGCAGAAGGAAAACCAGGTTGTTTACCACAAGATGAAGTGATGGAGCAGCTTCCAGCTTGGAGCCAACAACAATTGCTAAGTCATTGTCTTCTTACTTACAAAGCACTATAAGGAACTTCATATCATTAGTTCAATGCCTTAATTGTTTGTTATGGTGTCGTCTAAGGATGTAACACGTTTTGGTCTTGACAAAGTTAAAAAAAAATTGGGTTTCAAGCATTTTGATAACATAATTTATTCTTATAAGAAAATTGAACCAGATAAATCTTGCGACATAAAACATGTACATTGTGGTAAATACAACTATTCTGGTTTTTCTTTTTTTTTTTGTGGCTGGAGCAGTTTATAGGACATAAATGTTTTTTAGATAACAATGAAAATACATTAGAGCTAGCTTCGAACCAACAAGATTTATGTTTCTGAAAACGTTATGAATCATTTGCTAGCTTTAAAGAAATTTTTTTTGTTATGATCTTTTCTAAGCATAAAAAAAGTCTCTGATGATTTATTTGCAACCACATGTGCATGTAAAGAACTAATGGACAGAAATTTGCATGAACTTGAATCGTTTAGAATTGATGTTAGGCTTGATTTTTGTGAAATATGAAAAGGTTTCAAAACTTGAGCTTAACCATTTGTGTTCTGATTATGATAAATATTGGCATGTTTTGAGAACATTCTTTGAGAACAATGTTGTTTATAGATTTAATGACATTCTAGTGTACAAAACATTTTGTGATGATCATGAAGGACATCTAAAGTGTGTGCTAGATAATCTAGGGAAACAAAACTTGATTCTTGTTTTAAATAAGAATATGTGTTACATGTATGATGTTGGGTTTCTAGTTTCTGTTGTGAGTATCCAGGATATACAGGTTCAATATCATTGGAATGCAATGAAGAAGAGCAAGCACAATGCCAATCATTATGAGATAGGAAGCTGAAAGTGCTCAAGGAAGCACTATCCACTGATCCAAAGAAGAAATTCAGACTTGTTAAAAATCTTTCAAAAGGAGGAGTGAAGGACGTGGTCATCTTCGCAACTGATCAGGATGACCCAAGTTGGACAAATGAAGAGTTTAGAGAGGTCACTGACAAACCACATATCAGATGGAGGTATGGAGATCAGTTCACTTGACCACCTAATCTAAAAGAGCATTCAATTCGAACCAAAAGGATTTTGGTTCATAAACAAAGGATTGGATGAAAATTTTTCATCCCAATACCAATACAAAGGATAGGAATCAAAAAGCAGCTTGACAAAGTGGAGGAACACTTGGAGTCGGAAGCGCACGGAACCGGTCGGAAGCGTGTCGGAATCGTGATTCCAAAAAAAAAAAACAAGTTTTAGAAGCTTGATGGAACCGGTGATTCATATTTGGAAGCGTTAGAATCCAAAATTGGAATCGTACATAAACAATAAAAAAGAAACATTAAATTTTTATGTTTTATTTCCTTAACTGAATACTAATTAAAAATTGGAGCTGGAGAGACACGGTGATAAATGGTTGCTATCTTTCTTGTTCTTTCTACTAGGACCAGAAGATCTAACAAAGTAATTCTCTTTAATTTTTATATCTTTGTTCTATTTTTGTCTTTTACAAAACATGAACCTTTCTTTTGTATATGGTTCAATGATTGAACGGCTGGGGTGAAAATTAAATTTGGATTATGAAACTAAAGTTAATATCTCTTGTAAATATTAGTTGAAAATTTAATTATGAAATTAAATTTAATGTCGCTTGTAAATACTTGTTATCAAGACTTTAGATTTTGATTTGTGTGTGGTTTACATTAGACACTCTTACTTTTTCAGAAGTTTATTTTATTTGATGATTTAAATTATATATATATATATGCTTCCAACACGTATCCGCTTCTTATTTTTTGAAACAAATCGCTTCCGCTTCCACGTATCCGCTTCTGATTCCATGTAACATAGGTTACAACACTTTGTGTTTGAGCCCGGAGGGAGTCCTTGTATGAGGTCTAGAAAAATGCAAGATAAGCAGGTCATGCACGAGTTCAATGACCTAGAAGGTTCAGATTTGAGGACAAATCCTTTTGAATGAGAAGGGGGTGGTATGATATGGATCAGCCTCAACTTCAAGGGTTTGACGACAAGGCATGACTCAAGTAGACAATGGGCCAATGTACGACCTAATAGACTGAAATGAACTCAAGTAAGGTTTAATGGGCTAAAAGGAGTTCTAATAGGCTGATTCGTGAAGTTTGGACCGACAGAAGACAAAGTCACTGTTACAAACTTCATAGAGTGTGGAGGATCATTAGTTTGTCAGGAAATAGAATGGACAAACATGTTTGGATAGGAAATGGACTAGACAAGTAAAAATTATCGAAAAATGGACTGTCTGTGCAGAAATTGGCGAGAGGTGGATTGGAATGGAAGATAAAGATGCATGGATGGAAATGGATTATCAGGAGTATTTTCATTAACCAAACGAGCATGCAAAGCAACTTGGTCGGACCATGATTGAAATGGTACGAGCCCAATAAAGAAATGGTCGAAAAGCATTTATCAGCCCATAAAATGGAAGGACAAGCCAGCTTTGTCTAAACTTAGTCCAACAAGATTTAGAACTTTATTTATTTGGCTAAAAAGATTTAGGATTTTGATGTGTGCTATTTAAAGTGTAATTAATTAAATAGTTTTGGATTGACTTTGGTTATCCTAAACCAATTAGAATTATAAATATGAATAAGCCATGTAAATCAATTAGGATTAGAGGTTTGTTTGCACAAACCAATTTGAGTTATGACTAGGGCTTTCTTAAACATTAGGGACATGGGGTTTCTTTATATCTTGTAACCAACTGAGGTTTCGGATTCAACCATTAATCAATCTAAAAACTTTAAGCTAAAAAGCATGTTTAGTTTCCTTTGCTTTCTCTGTTCAGCATACCAACATTGACCATCACACTATATCATGATCCATCTCAGGCACTAGACAGGGTTATCAAGCGTTTAGAGAGTAGCAATGCATCCTATGAGCTACCACAACTCCAAGGATAAGGTTCGTCATCCATCCAAGAGTGCTAGTAGCCTCTTGATCACTTCACCCATGCCCCTTCAAGAGACCAGGCAGATCAGCCTACCTAGGGATGCACTATTATTTTATCAAAAGCCTTGAATTATTCTGCCCATGAGAGGTTTCACTCCTCATGCAATGACTCAAAATCCTTTGGTTACACACCTTTGTTTTGCAGATGATATGCTGATATTCTTTGACGGGAGTGAGAACTCAATGGCTTTTATCATTCAAGTCCTAAAACCTTCTATTTAGGGTCAGGGGTCGGTATAAATCTTGCTAAATCTGGTGTATATTTGGATGGGCAGAATATACAGGCCGCAAAATATTTGGCTGAACGTCTCAGTCTTTGTCGGGGGTCACTACCAATCTGTTATTTGGGTTCACCTCTCATGCCTTATAAGCTGAGACCGCAAAATTATTAACATTTGATTGATATAGTAAGGAAGAAGATTACCTTTTCGACAGTTAATAGATTTTCTTATGCTAGAAGATTGCAACTGATTCAATTGGTTCTATATGTAATATTTAACTTTTAAGCCTCATCCTTTCCGTTGTCAAAGGGTTGTACTGAAGATATTGAGAGATTATGCAGTGCTTTTCTTTGGAATGGAGGGTCTGATTCAGAAAGAGGTGCCAATATATCTTTGAATTCCGTATGTACACCTAAATCATCGGATGGCCTGGGTCTCCGTAAATTGGAAGCCTCTAACACGGTTTTTGGATTAATGCACATTTGGTTGCTCTTTGCACCTGATGGAACTGTTTGGGTGGCGTGGGTCAAAAATATATTCTAGCATAAAGAATGTCTTGGGGGCGGTGTAATGACCCCAACCCCAAACTATCCCCAAAGGCCATTTTGTCTTTCTTTAAAAGAGAAAGAAAGAAAGAAAGAAAGAAAGAGAAAGAGAGAGAGAGAAAGGGAGAGAGAGAGAGAGAGGGAGAGAGAGAGAGAGGGGGAGAAAGCTCACCAGAAGTCCTAGCCGGAGCCACCACATGCCAGACCGTTGAGCTCGCCACCACCATCATCCGCAACCAAAGGTAACCGGAAACCGCCATATTTTTGAGTTTAGTTTCGGCCGTTTTAGTAAATCGACCATAACTTCTTAACCGTTGCGAATCTCGTGCATCCAAGCCCATCATCGTGTTCCACTCATCGAGACGAAGCCGTAGACACCAACCGCGTCACGATCGGAGCCCGGACGAATCCGTACGCGCCTCCAGAAAACCGCCCTTCGCGCGCGCGTGAAACGCACGCGCCGCCGCCGGAAATCGTCACCACCGCAGCTCCGCCGCCGGACCACCGTCCGCCGCCGCAGCTCCTTCGTCGCCGCCGGCCAACTTTCCGGTAAGCCGCCGCAGCTCCGCCGTCGCCGCCGGTGACCGACACCGGTGACTCACCGGCGACTCGGTCAACTCGGCCAAGTCAACTCAGTGAGTCAACTCGGTTGACTCGGTTAACCGATCGGTTAGCCGGTTTAAATTGATTTCAATTCGGTTAGGTTAAACCGGTCGGTTAAAATCAATTGGAAATCAGTTAGGATAAACCGGATTAATTAATTAATTAATTAATTAATTAATTAAATCATTGATCTTTGACCAGCGGGTTGACTTTTCCGTAAATACCCGTTTTAAACCGTTCGAAAGGTGTTCTGACTCGAAATTTCGATCTGATTTCAGATTTGGAGTCCATTTGAGCAGCTGGAGTTCATATATACCACTTATCTTCATTGCTAAGGTGAGGGCTACTCCGTTAAATCCCGAGCTAGTTTAGTACTACCATTATGGAAAGTTTAGTTTCGAAACATGGATCCGTCTCTTTGAATCGAGTCTGTTTGAGAGTCTTGGTTGTTCATTATTGATATTGATTGTTAAACCGGAAATATGATAATAGAGGATTCAACGGTTGATTGAAATGATTGCTGCTAAAAACTGTTAATTATATATATGTATATATGTTAGTCCATGTGTTGAGATTGCGGGGTGCATAGGTATCTGCACTAGGCCGCGGAATTTGCGGGGTACAGAGACGTTTGTACTAGGCCGTGTGATTGCGGGGGCACATGACGTCTGTGCTAGCTACGCCTTGTTTGAGAGATCGCGGGGTACGGAGATATCTGTACTAGGCCGTGTGTTTAGCGGGGTACAAAGACGTTTGTACTAGGCTGCATTGTTTGAGATTGCGGGGTGCAGAGATTTCTGCACTAGGCCGTGGAATTGCGGAGGGTACAGAGTGGACTACTGTACTTACGACGCTTGTAGAATTATATTTATAGATATATATCCTTATGAAGGAAATGCGGTATGATATCATCGCATTGGTTGTAGCATGTCTAGTCCTCTAGACATATGTTGATTGTTTTGTGTGGTGTAATCGACACCGTGTTTGTTTCATGCTAGAGCTAGGCCTACATTTTAGTAGTGCTATGAACTGAGTCAGTGGTTTGCGGATTAGCATCCCATACCTCACTGGGCGATTCCCCTGTCGCTCACCCCTCCTTCTTTCCCCCTTTCAGGTGAGACCGACGAGCAGAAGTGATTATACCGGACCGGTGCTTTTGGGCTTTTACTACTATTGGGCTTTTGGGCATCTATCTTTTTATCGCTTTTATCGTTATCGGGCCTCTAGGCCTTTGGGCTTTTATCGTTTATGTTATTTCGTATTTCGGAGTCTCGGTTTATGTCGTACTTTATGTTTCAGATTTTATTTTATATTATGGAATTCAAGCGTGGATGTGGACTTTCAAATATTTATATATGGACATTTCAGATATTTGTACTTATCGAATTATTTTTACTATTTCGAAAGTGACGGGTGTCACATTTTGGTATCAGAGCTATTTACTTATCGTAACATTTTATTATGTAAATCGGGGTGTCACATTTTGGTATCAGAGCGGGTTCCGTCCCGGCTCCGACCCGGGATGGCAATTTTGGAGACCTTGGTTTATTCGGTTTAAACGATTTTAGACGATTTCAAAATATTTTTGGGGATTTGGGAACTTTGAAAATAAAAATAAATAGCACCTTTCCGTTCGGTATCACTCCTTCTTAAATGTTGGTAACCACAGATCGGCATAAGTTAACTTTTTCGCTTTTCCTTCAGATGGCGCCCAGGAAGAGAGTTGTTCGTACTCAGACTCCCAGAGTTGCTAGAGAGGCTGAGGATGAGCATGTCCAGCCCGCAGTTCCGCAGCAGGCGGCTCCGCCTATTGATCAGGATGCTTTGAGACAGATGGTTCAGGATGCGGCTAGGCAGGCTGCACAGGAGACAGTCCAGCAAGCTGCCCAGGAGGCTGCCCGAATAGCTGCTCAGGAGGTTGCCAGACAGATGGCTGCAGTACAGCAGGGTCCGCAGATTCGCATGCAGCAGGCTCCACCAGTTCAGGTTCAGCATTATCATCAGGTTCC
Organism: Brassica napus; assembly: GCF_020379485.1. Taxonomy (NCBI): domain Eukaryota; kingdom Viridiplantae; phylum Streptophyta; class Magnoliopsida; order Brassicales; family Brassicaceae; genus Brassica; species Brassica napus. Next base: position 37,492,161 of record NC_063452.1, on the reverse strand, counting down.
ACATCAGCCGGCTCCAGTCCAGCAGTACCCTCAGGTTCCTGTTCAGCCGGTTCCAGGAGTTTTTCAGGTTCCACCACCGCCACCTGCATTCCCAGTTCAGGTGCCCGAGGTTGATGAGACATTTATCAGGGTGTTGGGACAGATGAAGTATGTGAGTTTGGAGCATTTCACTGGAACGACGGAACCTACAGTTGCTCACGATTGGAAGCACAATTTGGATAAGTGTTTGAAGACCATCTCGTGCCCACCAAGGCTCAAGCTAAACATCGCTGAGTTGTATTTGCGCGGAGATGCATCAATCTGGTGGGATGGAGTGAGATTGATGCACCGTGGCGAGCTGACATATGATGATTTTCTTTACGCGTTCAACAAGAAGTATTTTCCGAGGGAAGCTTTGCATGAGAAGAAGAATGATTTCGAGCATTTGAGGCAGGGTGCAAAGTCTGTCAGGGAGTATGAGCGGGAGTTTAACCAGCTCCGCAGATTTGTGGGTAACAACATAGATGAAGAGGATCTGATCAGGAGGTTCTTAGATGGGATGCGAGTAGAGCTTCGTGGTAGGTGCAGTGTGGTTACCTACACCAGTTTGGAGGATCTGGTAGAGAAGGCGGCTGTGCAGGAGAAATGTATGGGTGGGGAGCAGAAGTTCTCCAAAGCAGTTCAGCCTAAGGCAGGAGGGGCTTCGGGGTCGCAGAAGAGGCCTTGGGAGCAGACTGTAGCACCCCGTTGTGGGCGTTGTCGTCGCCAGCATTTTGGAGAGTGTCTCTAGTGCTTTAACTGTGGTCTGGTTGGGCATATCTCGAAGAATTGTAGGAAGCCGCCACGTACTCAGGTTGCAGCGCCAGCAGCAGCAGTAGCACCAGCAGTGGCAGCGAGGAACTGTTACGGCTGCAACCAGCCGGGTCACATCTACAGAGATTGTCCGAGGAGAGGCAATGCAGCGCTTCCACCACCACCGAAGCGTCCAGCCATCGCTCCACGGGTCTTTACAGTTGGAGATCCCCAAGGAGTTGAACCGATAGCGGGTATGTGACTTTTTCATACTTGTTGTGTTTGAGTATTTTGGTTTGTGGTTGTCATGTGTAGTTAGCAAAATCTCGTGTAGGATCGGTTTCGGTTGGAGGAAAGTCAGCTCACACTTTATTCGACACGGGAGCCTCTAATAGTTTTGTGAGTCCACGCTTAGCCCAGTCTTGGCCTTTTCGGGGTGTCTTCGAACCGAAGGCTAAGAAGATTCAGACTGCCGGCACGGAAAAGTTGGGAGCAGTCGGCATTCATCGCAATGTACCAGTTATTCTTGGAGGAGTTGAGTTTCTCGGAGATTTGACGGAGCTGGAGATGAGCTGCTACGATGTTATACTTGGAATGGATTGGTTGTCACGACATCAAGTAGTACTGGATTGTCCGAGAGCGAGAGTCCATATCCCCAGAGTAGAAGGGAAGATCATATTCCAAGGGATTCTGACGCACCATGGAATTTCCATTGTCTCCATGTTGCGCGCAGATGAGCTACTGGAGAGAGGAGCAGAAGGATTTTTGGCGACCATTTCGATGGTTAAGGAGGATGGTCAGCAGGAGCTGCATGACATTCCAGTGGTTTCCGAGTACGAAGACGTTTTTGAGGCTTTAAAAGGGCCGCCACCAGCTAGAGCAGACGTTCTTGCGATCGAGGTGGAGCCAGGAGCAACACCAGTTTCACGAGCCCCATACCGCCTTGCACCAGCTGAGATGGCGGAATTGAAGAAACAGTTGGAAGAGCTATCGGATAAGGGATTTATCAGGCCGAGTACTTCACCGTGGGGAGCACCAGTGTTGTTCGTGAAAAAGAAAGATGGGAGTTTCAGACTTTGTATCGACTATAGAGGTCTGAACAAAGTGACCATCAAGAATAAGTATCCGCTTCCGCGTATTGACGAGTTGTTGGACCAGTTGCAGGGAGCTTCTTGGTTCTCTAAGATTGACTTGGCATCGGGATACCACCAGATTGCGATAGCTGATGGAGATGTGCGGAAGACGGCCTTCCGTACACGCTATGGGCATTATGAGTTTGTGGTGATGCCATTTGGATTGACGAACGCACCGGCAGCGTTCATGAAGCTTATGAATGATGTGTTTCGGGAGCACTTGGATAAGTGTGTGATCGTTTTCATCGACGACATTTTGGTTTATTCTCGGAGTAAAGAAGAGCATGCTGAGCATTTGAGGATTGTGCTGGATAAGCTTCGGGAACACCAGTTGTTTGCCAAGCTGAGTAAGTGTAGCTTTTGGCAGAGGAAGATTGGATTTTTGGGCCATGTGATTTCAGAAGTAGGAGTTGCAGTAGATCAGGAGAAGATTACCGCCATTTCAGAGTGGCCGACGCCAAAGAATGCTACGGAGATCCGCAGTTTTCTCGGTTTGGCAGGGTACTACAGGAAGTACGTCAAGAGTTTTGCTAGCATTGCAAAGCCGATGACAAAGCTGACGGGCAAAGACGTCAAGTTTGATTGGTCAAACGATTGCTCGAGGAGTTTCACTGAGTTAAAGCGACAGCTGACCCATGCGCCCGTTTTGGTACTCCCGAGGCCAGGGATACCATATGAGGTTTACACCGATGCTTCAGGCACTGGTTTAGGATGTGTATTGATGCAGGAAGGTCAGGTCATTGCATATGCATCACGTCAGTTGAGGCCTCACGAGGTCAACTATCCTACGCATGATTTAGAGTTAGCAGCAGTTGTATTTGCACTGAAGATCTGGAGATCATATTTATATGGGGAGAAGGTGAAGATCTTCACGGACCATAAGAGTTTGAAATATATCTTCACTCAGGCGGATTTGAATTTGAGGCAGCGTAGGTGGGTCGAGTTGTTAGCAGACTACAACCTGGATATTGCTTATCATCCGGGAAAAGCTAATCAGGTAGCAGATGCCTTGAGCAGGCGCAGGAGCGATGTTTCAGGAACCAAGGAGGTTCAAGAGTTTACTAGGACACTTGCTAGTCTCAGATTGTGTGCCACTACCGTGGAAGGTGAGGCAGTTGGCCTCGAGGCTGTGGAGCAAGCAGATTTGTTATGGAAAGTGCGTAAGACTCAGGATGCTGATGAGGCTTTGTGTAAGCAGATCGAGATTGAGAGTATTGGATATCATACAGCTTCGAGTGGGATGTTCATGTATCGGAACCGGGTTTGTGTGCCTAATGATGAGTTGTTAAAAAAGGAAATCTTGCAGCAGGCACACCACTCGCGTTTCTCTATTCATCCAGGAAACACCAAGATGTACAAGGATCTCAAGCGTTATTATCATTGGCCTGGTATGAAGAGGGATGTTGCTTCATTTATATCGCAGTGTCAGACGTGTCAGATGGTCAAGGCCGAGCATCAGGTGCCTAGCGGGTTATTGCAGAACCTGCCACTGCCAGAGTGGAAATGGGACATGGTAACTATGGATTTTGTGACGGGGTTGCCAACCACCTTAGGTGGAAAGAATGCCATCTGGGTAATCGTGGATAGACTTACCAAGTCAGCCCATTTTCTAGCTATTAAGAAGACGGACAGAGCTGATCAGTTAGCACAGACTTACATCAGCGAGATTGTGAGATTGCATGGAGTTCCTGTCAGCATTGTATCAGATCGAGATACAAAGTTTACGTCCGAATTTTGGAGAGCCTTCCAGAAGGCGCTTGGGACGAAAGTGCATATGAGTACGGCTTATCACCCGCAGACAGACGGTCAGTCAGAGAGGACGATTCAGACTTTGGAGGATATGGTTAGAGCTTGTGTTTTGGATTGGGAAGGAAGTTGGGCAAAGTACCTACCCCTAACAGAGTTCGCCTACAATAATAGTTATCACTCGAGCATTAAGATGGCACCATATGAGGCTCTTTATGGTAGGCCTTGTCGCACACCGCTTTGTTGGACCGAAGTGGGGGAGCGACGTGAGATAGAACCTGCAATGGTTCAAGAGACAGTTGAGCAGGTTGAGATGCTTAAGATGCGGCTTAGGGAAGCCCATGACCGTCAGAAGAGTTATGCAGATAAGCGGCGTAAAGATTTGGAGTTCCAGGTTGGCGACCTGGTATACCTGAAAATGAGGACATTTCAGGGAGGATCTAAGACTCGGAAGCTGAAGAAGCTTAAACCGAGATATATGGGACCATATCCCATTTTGGAGCGAATTGGAGCAGTTGCTTACCGATTGGATTTATCCGAAGAGTTATCAGATTTCCATGACGTGTTTCATGTTTCTGTTTTGAGGAAAGTCGTGAGAGAACCGGAGCTCATTTTGCAGCAGCCGCCCAGTGACCTTGGTAGGAATTTGCGTGCGCCGTGTCAGCCAGTAGAGCTATTGGATCGCCAAGTGAGAGCAGATGATGGTATGATGACTATGTTGGTCAAAGTTCGTTGGGAGAGAGATGGTATTCAGGAGGAGACTTGGGAGTCCGAGCCCCAGATGAGGATTGATTATCCGGAGCTTTTTCGGGTTGACATTGGGCATGACAGCTTATGAATTGAATTCGGGGACGAATTCCTTGTAAGTGGGGGAGAATTGTAATGACCCCAACCCCAAACTATCCCCAAAGGCCATTTTGTCTTTCTTTAAAAGAGAAAGAAAGAAAGAAAGAAAGAAAGAGAAAGAGAGAGAGAGAAAAGGGAGAGAGAGAGAGAGAGGGAGAGAGAGAGAGAGGGGGAGAAAGCTCACCAGAAGTCCTAGCCGGAGCCACCACACGCCAGACCGTTGAGCTCGCCACCACCATCATCCGCAACCAAAGGTAACCGGAAACCGCCATATTTTTGAGTTTAGTTTCGGCCGGTTTAGTAAATCGACAATAACTTCTTAACCGTTGCGAATCTCGTGCATCCAAGCCCATCATCGTGTTCCACTCGTCGAGACGAAGCCGTAGACACCAACCGCGTCACGATCGGAGCCCGGACGAATCCGTACGCGCCTCCAGAAAACCGCCCTTCGCGCGCGCGTGAAACGCACGCGCCGTCGCCGGAAATCGTCGCCACCGCAGCTCCGCCGCCGGACCACCGTCCGCCGCCGCAGCTCCGTCGTCGCCGCCGGACAACTTTCCGGTAAGCCGCCGCAGCTCCGCCGTCGCCGCCGGTGACCGACACCGGTGACTCACCGGCGACTCGGTCAACTCGGCCGAGTCAACTCAGTGAGTCAACTCGGTTGACTCGGTTAACCGATCGGTTAGCCGGTTTAAATTGATTTCAATTCGGTTAGGTTAAACCGGTCGGTTAAAATCAATTGGAAATCGGTTAGGATAAACCGGATTAATTAATTAATTAATTAATTAAATAATTGATCTTTGACCAGCGGGTTGACTTTTCCGTAAATACCCGTTTTAAACCGTTCGAAAGGTGTTCTGACTCGAAATTTCGATCTGATTTCAGATTTGGAGTCCATTTGAGCAGCTGGAGTTCATATATACCACTTATCTTCATTGCTAAGGTGAGGGCTACTCCGTTAAATCCCGAGCTAGTTTAGTACTACCATTATGGAAAGTTTAGTTTCGAAACATGGATCCGTCTCTTTGAATCGAGTCTGTTTGAGAGTCTTGGTTGTTCGTTATTGATATTGATTGTTAAACCGGAAATATGATAATAGAGGATTCAACGGTTGATTGAAATGATTGCTGCTAAAAACTGTTAATTATATATATGTATATATGTTAGTCCATGTGTTGAGATTGCGGGGTGCATAGGTATCTGCACTAGGCCGCGGAATTTTCGGGGTACAGAGACGTTTGTACTAGGCCGTGTGATTGCGGGGGCACATGACGTCTGTGCTAGCTACGACTTGTTTGAGAGATCACGGGGTACGGAGATATCTGTACTAGGCCGTGTGTTTAGCGGGGTACAAAGACGTTTGTACTAGGCTGCATTGTTTGAGATTGCGGGGTGCAGAGATTTCTGCACTAGGCCGTGGATTTGCGGAGGGTACAGAGTGGACTACTGTACTTACGACGCTTGTAGAATTATATTTATAGATATATATCCTTATGAAGGAAATGCGGTATGATATCATCGCATTGGTTGTAGCATGTCTAGTCCTCTAGACATATGTTGATTGTTTTGTGTGGTGTAATCGACACCGTGTTTGTTTCATGCTAGAGCTAGGCCTACATTTTAGTAGTGCTATGAACTGAGTCAGTGGTTTGCGGATTAGCATCCCATACCTCACTGGGCGATTCCCCTGTCGCTCACCCCTCCTTCTTTCCCCCTTTCAGATGAGACCGACGAGCAGAAGTGATTATACCGGACCGGTGCTTTTGGGCTTTTACTACTATTGGGCTTTTGGGCATCTATCTTTTTATCGCTTTTATCGTTATCGGGCCTCTAGGCCTTTGGGCTTTTATCGTTTATGTTATTTCGTATTTCGGACTCTCGGTTTATGTCGTACTTTATGTTTCAGATTTTATTTTATATTATGGAATTCAAGCGTGGATGTGGACTTTCAAATATTTATATATGGACATTTCAGATATTTGTACTTATCGAATTATTTTTACTATTTCGAAAGTGACGGGTGTCACATTTTGGTATCAGAGCTATTTACTTATCGTAACATTTTATTATGTAAATCGGGGTGTCACAGGCGGATTTTCAGTATTTTGGATCTTGGATTTGGCGAATATTAATGAAATCGAGGACACTGACTACCGTTTGTTTCATGCAAGGTTCATTCTAGTAGTCAACCACTCTTTTGGCAAGATGATTGGATATGGTTGGAACATTTGGTTGGAATTACATGTGCCAACAGTCCGCATATGTCAGATATTCATTTAATGGATACTGTCTATGTGGCGGTATCAGGTGATTCTTCGACATTTTCCAGGGAATTACATCGAATTATTCAGCTTCTATAATCTTGTTTGCCATTTTCTCCTATGTTTATTGAACCAATATTGCTAGATGTGTTTCTTTGGCGTTATTTTCCAGGTTCTCCTCTGGGTTAGTTTTTAGCTGCAAAAACGTGGGTTGCGGTCTATCATGAAGATCCTTCAGTTCATTGGTGCAATTCCATATGGTTCAAGTTACGTATTCTGAAACACGCTTTCCATGCATGGGTCGCGGTTCACAATAGGTTCCCCACAAGGGACCGGTTGTGAACATGAGGTTTAAATGTCTCACCCACATGTCATCTTTGTGACACTTCAGATGAGTCATCGAACCATCTGTTATTTGAATGTTGTTACTGAAGTGATTTTTTGACCTTTTTCTTCAGCCATACAATTTTAAATGCACCGTCTATATTCCTTAAAGTGATCGATTGGATGCATAACTCTTTGCCAAATGATAAGATTAAAAAAATTTGTAAGCTTGTGTTGCAGGCTGTCATGTACGCTTTGTGGAAGAAGAAAAACCTGAGACTGCATACTTTGGAAATCCTGCTTAAATAGAAGATGATTAAAAAATTTGGGTGCTTTTAAAGACGATTATATAGTATGGATGTAGAAGTGGACCATAGTGTTTAGCAGATTTTTTTGGTTCCTGCATCAAGAGGCTAATCATATTTGTATTTTTCGTTTAGCTTCTAGTGATGAGTTCGTTTGACCTTATAACCGCTTCACATGTGTTTCTTATGTTTTCATTTAGCCTCCAATGTTGGTTGTCTATGTTGTCAATCTTTTTCACTTTGCTATGTATTTGGAAACAATGTTCTGATTCAAAAATATGAATTGAATATAGTAAAAAATAATTAATAGTACAAAAGTTACTTCCAAATGTTCAAATATCTTTTGCGGCTAGTTCAGCTAGTTTACTAACTTGCTCGCTATAAGGAGAGGCTAAAGCAGGGGTAGCGAAACTAGGAATGGAGTTGGCTTTGAATATTAAAAGGAAATGGGAGAAAAATAGAGAAAGGTAGTGGGAAGAACAGTAGGATAACTGCTTACTAACAAACCTAACCTACAATCCATCCTCACATACTAAGAAAAGAGAAAAGATATCAATTACAGAGTATGAACATTTGATCTCACATAAAAATACTTGTATAAGATGATTATCATTCCAATTAGAAAGCAATCGATAAACCACCGCCACAAAGTTGATTAACCAAGAGTAGTCCTCTATAGGCTCACAAAGCAGGTAACCACACCCCACTCTCTATTTCAGACATTGGTACGATTTCTTTCTCATCTCGTTCTAGGAATGTTCTTCATTTGAATGATGTTATGTTGGTTCCTTAAGTATTTATCCTATTTCTTATCAGGAATGGACATAAGAGCTTTCGTCACGGTGGTTGCTTTTTTCAATAGAATGATCATAAAAAGTTTATATGAGATGTAGCACAAGTCCTCAAACTCTATCAACTGAAAAAAAGAATCTTGAGTAAAACAAACTTGATACTAAATTGTACAGTAAAATTTGAAGTTTCTTTAATATTATAAGTTTTAAAATTTTGAGAGTGGTGATATTAAAATATGTGCACAAAGATCTTATTTATTCTTCAAAATTCACAAGATCTCTCTCTCTCTCTCTCTATTAGCTCTATCTTCTCACTCGAACTTTCTTAAACCAAAGATCATCTCCGGTGGCCAGTGACTCTCGTCGCCGGTTGCCACCCCTTTTGTTTTTGGTTTTGATGTAAGATAGCTACAATCGTTTATCGATTGATCTTTTCTTACGCTATGTTGGATCTAGTTGTCGCAGTGGCGAGTTTAGGTTTCCGGCTAGTCCGGATTTGATGCTTGCTGATCTCACTCAAATTACTCTAAGGAGTGAATTAGTCTCTCAAATAAGAAGTTCAGGTGTAGTACTTGGGGATATTCACAGGGAGCTAGGGAACCTAATAAATCTAATCAGAGTGATTAAGCTAGGTTGATTATGATTAAATGTAAATAGCAGGTTTGTGAGCAAGGCAGTTATTCGATTGATTTTTTTTAAACGTCTGATTAATAATGCTATTACAACGATGAGAAATATTACATAGACGATTCTAGAGCCGAAAATTCTACCATATGAGAATGCACGTCTGACTGCATCACTCCGAGCCGCCCTATGAGATCCATGTTCGATGATACGCCCTGCACCATGCTGAAGACCTCTTGTAACATTTTTTCTCCATAATCTGCATAATTTGCGTTTTCTCAGGTTTGAACCCCAGACCTCCTAGTGTAGAAGCATTAATGAACCCTTAGTCAAACCACTGGACTAAGGGGGCTTCCAGTTGCTCGATTGATTTGATTGGGTTTTTGGTTCTTTAGATGAAATAGCAAGACTGAGGGTTTCTATTCAGGTATTCAGGATTATAATCCTACAGATGCCTAATAAGTTGTATGCATGATATTATAGAGCTCAACACTTATAAAAAAACGACTGGCTCTCGCTTTCTAGGTTTGTCTATTGACCAGATATAAGTGTCGATCGATGATTCTATAGGAATATCGGTCATTACACTTGTCGAACCGTCGATCGATTATTCGATTGGAATATCGATCGACGCGTTTAGGAAAGCTTTACGCGCTGGTTGAATTGTGCTCACTAGGCTTCCTATATCAGCTCTCGCCTTACTCTAGCAATCCTAGCTCAATTTGGATGGATTCAGGGTGAGATGCAATTGATGACTTAAGTCTACAACTTCTAGATCAAGTTCTAGCTAGCTAAACTAGAAACATGCTTTAATGACAATCCTAATGATGAATATCACAACTTAGCAATCTATAGTTGGGGCTAATCCCTCATAACCTATTTAAACACTAAACCTAACAATAGAACTACTCAGACATGGCTAAGCAATTCATAACAGCAATTAGGTATAAAAACTGCATAGATAAATAGATAGATATCAATAGAGTTCCAATCACAAATCTCTTTGGATCTTCTCTCCAATTTACTAAAAATCCTAGAAAACCTTTTTTGTGAAAATATGAAAACAAGAAAGCACACTTTGCCTCTAACATGTTGGCAAGCTATATATAATTATGTTAAAACTCGTCCGGGGTAATCTTGTAAATTGGTGAAGTCTTGGGCTCTAAGTCGGCTGAAACCAAACGGGATTCTACGCGCTTCGCTGTCGATCGATGTCACAGGGTGTGCATCGATCGATTATTGTCTCTGAATGTCGACCAATGGTCTTGCTCGATGGTTAGCTCAGATGCTTTCTCTAAATATCTCCAAAATGCTCCGACATCATCAATTTCTTCCAAATCACTCCTGATTCTATAAATATAGTAAATAGACTCTAGAATATAATAATTAGTTATAAAAACACTTATAACCCATGGCTAAAAGTGGGTAAAATCCATTGCCTATAAACTCCCCCAGACTTACCCTTTTTCTTGTCCTCAAGCAAGACATACAGGCAGTCTCTCTGAAAGAGGTTTGAAAACAGCAGGGACTCACAGATTTAAAACTTAGAATCAACAACTTAGAAAGTCCTAATCTCAGAAGCACACTATACCATATCCTAGTCTAGCAAACAAGTTCATCTAGTCAGCAACTTAGCAAATCATGTCTGAGAATGCCCTCTACCAACCTCAATTCTTGCATAAATAAAAGTGTAGGCTTTACCTTAGAGGTATCGATCACAAGATGCAAGGATGTTCAAACAAATATCTGGACCTGCAGGTAAATAAAAGTTTCTTTCCTCTCTCTCTCTACTAATTTCTCTCTCAGTCAAAGTCTGCTTATATTGCAAGATCATTGACCAAGATTGGACATGCTTCCATGAATCAAGCTTTAATGGTTTTAGCCACCAAATCTTGTTCACTTATTTTTGACATATATCCTAGGATTATATGTGAATCAAGCCTTAATGGTTCTGGCCACCAAGTCATGTTCTAATCCTTTACCTATAGAATTCTTATGAATCAAGCCTTAATGGTTGTAGCCACCAAATCATGTTTGAATTTCTTTCCTATTTTATCTATAATTATCTATCTATGTATTAAATTTTATATATATATATATATATATTTCGAAATAGAGAGAGAGGTGATAAATCTACACAAGGCTTTACCTTTCAGACTTGTTTGAAGAATCTGATCTCATGTATACCAAGCCCCAAGACAAGCAGAGTTGAGCTCAATTAGGTTGGAGGTTAGCTTTGGTTCCTTCAAACATTCTCAGCAAGTGTAACATAGTTGACAGGTTGATCCACTTTGGTATCTTTAATGCTATCTGCAACTAGTAAGTCTAGAATAGTGTGGTTAGATAACAAGCAAAATCAATAAGTTCATCATCCCCTTATTGACTCAATAAAAACTTTTTTGAAAATATTTTAATAAGACTCATGAAATAGACTAATATCAGTAAACCTCCTCCCAGACTTAAACTACACTGTCCCCAGTGTAAATTCAGTCGTAGTTATAGTGAAAACTAAAGCATAAGTACTTAATTGAACAAGTAAGAACGATATACTAGACCGGATGTCGATCGATGTAAAGGTGTTGACATCGGTCATTGCAGGTGATGTTCTTTCGATCGATGTCGGCAGTGTTTCGTCAGTCAATACTCCCAACTCAGCGCTTTGTTATAGTCATTTAGCTTGACTTTGGAGGTGATTTGGCTAGTAATGTGGAAAGCATGTACTTGTTGTGAAGCAAGTTTTCATCTCTTCTCTGCTCTTGTTGAACCATGTACCAGTGAAGTCTTGCATTGCTTCGTCTCCTCTGCGCCATTTGTCTTTCATTGTTGCAGTTGTATTCTGAATCCTCTGCAATCTGTCTCCAAGACATTCAAGTTTGAACTGATGTCTCACAAGTGTGGCGTATTGATAGACTATGGATTTGACTCATTTTCATCCATGGTTTATAGGTGTTTTTACTAATAATTATTATATTATAGAGTTTATATTTATAAGATCAGGAGTGATTTGGAGATAAGTGATGATTTTAGAGCATTTTGGAGATATTTGGAGCAAGCACCCGAGATGACCATCTAGCTCGACCATCGGTCGATATTGGAGAGGAATAATCGATCGACGTTTATGTCCTGACATCGATCGACACAGAAGCGCGCAGAAAGCTCGTTTGGTCACAGCCGACTTGAAGCCCGAGTCTTCACCATTTTACAAGATTACCCCTGACGAGTTTTAACCTAATTATATAAGCTTTACCACCATGTTAGAGGCAAAGTGTGCTTTTCTTGTTTAATTATTTTCACAGCAAAGGTTTTTAGGATTTTGATAGATTGGATAGAAGATCCAAAGTTATATTTTGTGATTGGAACTCCATTAATATCTATTTACTATTCTGATTAAGTTTTCTTACCTAATTGTTGTTGTGAATTTATTGGTCATGTCTGAGTAGTTCCATTGTTAGATTTTAGGGTTTAAATAGGTTAGGAGGGATTAGCCCCAACTATAGATTGTTGAGTTGTGATAATTATCATTAGGATTGTTCATTAATGCATGTTTCTTGATTAGATACCTAGAATTTGCCCTAGGATTGATTGATAAATGCGAGAGCTTCATTCTCATCCTGAAAACATTCTAATTGAGCTAAGTTTCTTGCTATGAGCAAGGCGAGAGCTGATCTAGTGAGCTTAGTAAGCTACCATTCAACCCGCGCATAAAGCTTAACTAGAAGCGCGTCGATCGATATCATTATTGAATAATCGATCGACGGAGAAAAAGGTGTATCGATCGATATCCCTATAGGATTATCGATCGACACTTTCTAGTGATCGACATACGAGAGTTGAGATCATTAGATCTAGTTAATAGACAAGTCAAAACATGCGAGAGCTGATTGACTTGTTGATCAAGTAGTTGAGCTTTACATTATCATGCATGCAACTCATTAGGCATCTGTAGGATTATAATACCAAGTTTTCTGAATAAAACCCTAAGTCTAACTATTTCCTTTTAAGCACCAAAACCTCAACCAATCTATTGAACAAACAATTGTTCAATATAAAATTGCAATTTACATTTAAATCTCTAAAACCATCTTGCTTAACAAATCATATTAGATTTCTTAGGTTCCCTAGCTCCCTGTGAATTCAATCCCTAAGTACTACAACTCGACCTCTTATTTGAGAGAGTATAAATCACTCCTTAGAGTAATTTGATTGATATCACGTATGCGTCAGTTTAGATCTCCTCTCCATGGTTATTTGTATCAGACATATCTGATTTCCCCTTTGGTACTAGCCTTCCTCGGTTTGTTGGTGTAGCTTCGTCGATCGATGTCCTTCGTCGATCGATGTCGATGCCTCTGGTCGACGAGCGATATATCTCTGAAACTCCACTATCTCCCTCTACATTGCCTATGTCTGAGATGTCAAAGAACTGATGGTAATGTCCCAGGGGAAATAGATGTCATCACATGTCTTATCAAGCCTCTCTTGTGCAGCTCCCAGAGTTCTGTAGATCTTTTCTACGATCTCATTAATCCCTGCTCTGGTGTAAGAATCTGGTAGAGACTTCATCGGGTGTAATGGTGACGGGTCATCGTCGATCGATTTTGGAAGGTCTCTGTCGATCGATGTTGGAATGTTTCTATCGATCGATTCTGGTGTGGTTGCTTTGGCCGCACGCTGTGCCTACATATTGGTTATGTCTTGCCTCATCTCCTCCATGCATGTAGTCAACCAACTAATACTATCATTCAGTGGGTAGTAGACCCCACCAAGCTTCATCTGGAAGTCATCTTCATTCTTTTTTTGGGCTCCACAGATTCCAAAAAGCATCTTATTTATCTCATCACTGGTGTAGATTTCTGGTACTAGCTTGGTCTGTGTGAATGACCTTGCATTTTCTGGAAGACATAGGTAGTTGTGCTCATCCATTGAGGCTCTTTCCAGATGACTTCTGATATCATCTTTGGATACACGGATTATTTGTCCATCTACATCTCGGGCATGTCTGTGATCATCTCTGTAGACTCCATACTCATCCTTCTCTTCCTAGTGGAATCTCCTAGTTCCATCACGGTCATATGCTCTTTTTCCAAACTCTGGTCGTCTGTCGATCGACGGTCGAGTATGATGTCGATACTTTGGCTTGAAACGATCATCTACTTCACCACCTATGTAATAGAACTCATTTGTAACTCTCTGCTAGTGCTCCGGAATGATGTGATGTTGTATTAAGAGATTTTATGCTCCTGGCTCATGAATTGCAGTTTCTACTGCATAGCTCTCGTGATAGCGATCATCTGTCCAACTGCCAATTAAGTAGTTTCCTTCCTCAGCACGAATACCTCTATACTATGTAGCTCGTTTCTCCTCATAATCCTCATCATACTCTTCTCTGTGGGGAGTAGCTCTGGTTGAAGGTCTTGCAGAGGGTTCTGCGAGGGTGGGATTGTAGTAGGCATTCTCCCAATTGTCTGGACTACTGTCGATCGACTCTTCTAGGTGATTGTCGATCGATTTCTGATTGGCACTGTCAATCGATGTGGGGGTGTGAGTTTCGATCGACGCATAATACTCTGTCTCGTACTCAGCTCCACAGTGGCATGCTGCAATGAGTCATGGATCATCAATTCTTCTGGAGGATTTATGTGGCTTCTTGACTGGAATAGGATCATAGTGGACATGTGGGTCTATGAGCGTCAGGCACAACTGGTTGGTTTGCATGTTGCACATTGCTCCTACTGTTGACAAGAAGGCTCTCCCAAGCAACAGAGAAGAGTTCCAGTTCAGCTTGATATCCAAGACATGGAAATCTACTGGAACTAGGGCATTACCAATCTGCACCTATAGGTCTCTGAAAATTGCTCTAAGCTCCGCTGAGAACAATCCACAAAAGTGAAAGATTCCTTGGAAGGCTCCACCTTCAGACCTAGATGGTCTGCCATAACCCTAGGTAGGATGCTGACTGATACTTCTATGTCACAAAGTGCATGTGGGAACTCAATACCCTTCACCGTACATGGTATTGCAAACTTCTCAGGGTCACTTTTCTTCTTCAGTGCAATCATATTCTTTATCTTTTCTCTGGCCTCATAAAACATTCTCCTAATGTCCTCTTCAGCCTCCTTGGTCTCTCTGGAGAACATCCACAATCGTGGGTAAAGTAGGCCTCCTCGGATGGTTTCTTCAGTGGAATCCTAAAGACTCTCTTTCGAAAACTTTCCATCTCCTTCTCAAAGTCTCAAACTTTGTATTCAGGTTGTTGTTGACAGAATTAATCTTCCCATTGAAGTCGACTGCATGCTCTGCTGTCCTTCATGAACCCTATCAAGCATTGCTTCAATCTTGCTCTCCTGAGTAGGTGGTGGTGGCTTCTGGTAAGATGAGTTTCCATAACTTATGTTGTTGTTGCTGATGTAGTTCTAGCTGTAGGGTTTCTGGTACTGCGAAATCTGGTTGAAATTACACTTGTGCCCATTGCCATATAAGTTTATGTTACCACTCTGGTTTCCAGAACCCTGGAATCCAGTTCCACTGATAAAGTTCACATCTTCTTATACCTCTGTTATACCCTTTGTGTCTACAACATATGCATCCTCTACTAAGCATGCTTGCTTCCTGAGAAGCTTGTGACCACAGTTCAGCTTAGCTTTCACCTCATCCATCTGGTCCTTCCCAAGGATGGTTGCAGATCTCTTTCTCTCAAAATCAGTGTTCTTGGTGTTGTTGTTGGATGCCAAGTTCTCAATAACTCTCACAGCCTCTTCTGGACTCCTGATCTCACACAAATTAACCTAAGGAGTGAATTACTCTCTCAAATAAGAGGTTCAGTTGTATTACTTAGGGATCGAATTCTCAGGGAGCTAGGGAACCTAATAAATCTAATTAAGTTGATTAAGCTAGGTTGATTATGATTAAATGTAAAAGACAGGTTTGTGAGCAAGGTGGTTGCTCGATTGATTGATTGGGATTTTGGTACTTAGATGAAAGTAGCTAGACTTAGGGTTTTTATTCAGGTAATCAGGATTATAATCCTACAGATGCCTAATAAGTTGTATGCATGATATTATAGAGCTCAACACTTAATAACAAACCATTAGGCTCTCGCTTTATAAGTTTGTCTATTGACCAGTGTCAATCGATGATTCTATAGGAATATCGATCGATACACTTGTTGAAACGTCGACCGATTATTCAATTGAAATATCGATCGACGTTTTTAGTCAAGCGTTAATGTGCGGGTTGAATATGCTCACTAAGCTTCCTAGATCATCTATCGCCTTATTCTAGCAATCTTAACTCATTTAGGATGGATTTAGAGTGAAATGCAAGCTATCGCTTATGTCTACAACTCCTAGGGCAAGTTCTAGGTAGCTAATCTAGAAACATGCATTAATGACAATTCTAAAGATGAATATCACAACTTATCAATCTATAGTTGGGGCTAAAACCTCATAACCTATTTAAACCCTAAATCTAACAAAGAGAACTACTCTGACATGGCTAAGCAATTCATGACTGCAATTAGGTATAAAAACTGCATAGATAAATATGTAGATATCAATGGAGTTCCAATTGCAAATCTCTTTGGATCTTCTCTCCAAGCTACTAAAAGTTCTAGAAAACCTTTAGCTGTTGAAAATAGTAAAACAAGAAAGCATACCTTGCCTCTAACATGTTGGCAAAGCTTATATAATTAGGTTAAAACTCGTCAGGGGTAATCTTGTAAATGGGTGAAGACTTGGGCTCTAAGTCGGCTGAGACCAAACGGATTTTATGCGTGCTTCGCTGTCGATCGATGTCACGATGTGAACATCGATCGATTGTTCTTCTTCAATGTCGACTGATGGTCGTGCTCGATGGTCATCTCGGGTGCTTACTCCAAATATATCCAAAATGCTCCAAAATCATCACTTTCCTCCAAATCACTCATGATCCTATAAATATACTAAATAGACTCTATAATATAATTATTAGTAGTTAAAACACATATAAACAATGGGTAAAAGTGGGTCAAATCCATGGTCTATCAACTCATAGTGTTGAAGTTCCCATCGCTGGAAGCATCAAGAGCCATCTGATACTGCACTGCTGCCTCTGAAGAAAGTACAGAGCAGCTGTACTTCATTGAATTCATGGTGTGGACAGTCTCTCTGGTAAGACTTGAAACTGAACCAGGAGCTTCTGAATGATTCTGTAGGCTCCTGCACGAATGTAGCAATCTTGCTCCTCAAGTCTTCAGCACGCGCCTCACCAAAGAAGTTATGCAGGAATGCGTTCTTGATGTCGGCCCAGGATGTGAGAGATCCTTGTGGTAGCTACTTAAGCCAATGCGAAGCCTCTCTAGCAGGTGAGTACTTGAAGAGCTTGCAAATTAGGTA
Source organism: Brassica napus (assembly GCF_020379485.1). Classification (NCBI taxonomy): domain Eukaryota; kingdom Viridiplantae; phylum Streptophyta; class Magnoliopsida; order Brassicales; family Brassicaceae; genus Brassica; species Brassica napus. The sequence continues at coordinate 37,474,988 of NC_063452.1, read as the reverse complement.
GTCCTCAGGGACTCCATTGACTTTAATAGCAGATATAAGATCCTCGAACCTTTCCAAATGGTCCATAGGTTTCTCGTGAGATAACCCACCGTAGGGTGTATGTCCCACGAGTGTGTAGTACTGCGGCTTCAACTCGAAATCGTAATCATCCAACATTCTGGGTCGAACAGCCTCATCTACAGGTTGAGCAACTCCTGTAGCATCTGTATTGGGCTCACGAATTACAGCCCCCTGAGCTCTATCTTCGGACCTGCTGCATTACGCAGATGACCCTCCTGGTCATGCATGTCTCCATTATAATCTCGTACAAGAATGAAAGTCGTAACCATGACTCGCGGCTCAATATCGATCAATGTTCGGACTGAAGTATCGATCGACGTCGGATGGAAGATATCAGTCGACGGAACCTAGACTAAATCAGACTAAATCTATAGGCGATCAAAGCTCCCCGACAACGGTGCCAAATTTGATCTTGCTCAAATTACCCTAAGGAGTGAATTACTATCTCAAATAAGAGGTTCAGTTGTAGTATTTAGGGATCGAAATCACAGGGAGCTAGGGAACCTAATAAATTTAATCAGAGTGATTAAGTTAGGTTGATTATGATTAAATGTAAATAGTAGGTTTGTGAGCAAGAGAGTTGCTCGATTGATTTGATTGGATTTTTGGTGCTTTAGATGAAATAGCTAGACTTAAGATTTCTATTCAGGTATTCAGGATTATAATCCTACAGATGCCTAATAAGTTGTATGCATGATATTATAGAGCTTAACACTTATAAACAAACCGATCGGCTCTCGCTTTCTAGGTTTGTCAATTGACCAGATATAAGTATCGATCGATGATTCTATAGGAATATCGATCGATACACTTGTCGAACCGTCGATCGATTATTTGATTAGAATATCGATCGAAGTGTTTAGTCATGCTTTATGCGTGGGTTGAATTGTGCTCACTAGGCTTCCTAGATCAGCTCTCGCCTTACTCTAGCAATCCTAGCTAAATTAGGATGGATTCATGGTGAGATGCAAGTGATGACTTGAGTCTACAACTCCTAGATCAAGTTCTAGCTAGCTAAACTAGAGACATGCTTCAGTGGCAATCCTAATGATGAATACCACAAATTAGCAATCTATAGTTGGGGCTAATCCCTCATAATCTATTTAAATCCTAAACCTAACAATAGAAATATTCAGACATGGCTAAGCAATTCATAACATCAATTAGGTATAAAAACTGCATAGATAAATAGATAGATATCAATGGAGTTCCAATCACAAATCTCTTTGGATCTTCTCTCAAATCTACTAAAAATCATAGAAAACCTTTGCTGTGAAAATAAGAAAACAAGAAAGCACACTTTACCTTTAACATGTTGGCAAACTATATATAATTAGGTTAAAACTCGTCAGGAGTAATCTTGTAAATTAGTGAAGTCTTGAGCTCTAAGTCGGCTGGAACCAAACGGGCTTCTACGTGTTTCGCCGTCGATCGATGTCACATGGTGTGCATCGATCGATTATTGTGTCTGAATGTCGACCAATAGTCTTGCTCGATGGTCATCTCAGATGCTTCTTTCTCCAAATATTTCCAAATATCTCTAAAATCATCATTTTTTTCCAAATCACTCATGATCTTATAAATATACTAAATAGACTCTTGAATATAATAATTAGTTATAAAAATACTTATACACAATTGGTAAAAGTGGGTAAAATTCATGGGCTATGGCTTGCCCCTTTAGCAGTTCCATGTCTTTCCACTTGCTTTCACCTGGATTTCTTTATCTTTTGATTATCTTCAAAATCTTTTTCTAGAAGTCTAAATCTTGCTCCTTTAAAAGTCGTTTGTCAATAATTTTGGAGTAAAGTCTCTTGGATGGAAAAGATGATGAAAGTGATGGAATTAACTTAATCGATGTTTGAGAGTTTCAGTAGAGTTGGCCTCTCTTGTAGATGGTCCAACAAAGTTTCTCTCTAATTCGTATTAAGGTTTTCCGGTTTTAACAATTGAAGGATGTAGAAGTTCCTGATTTGAAGCAGTGGCTGTTGGCGAAAGATTGAGCACAAGGATTGTAAGTCGGAGTATGGAATGTTGAGGATGAGAAAAGAATTTGCTTTGGTGTCTGACTGATTGGAGTCACCGAAAACGAAGCTTGGAGTCACCGGAGATAAAGGTTGGCAGAGCCGGAGAAACTAAAGGGTCAAGCTGCATGTTTCCCAATCAACATGTGTTTCATTATTCTCTGTTGAGTTTCCACGTGTTTGCTTATGTAATATTTGTAATAGGTGATGTATTCTTATTTGTATCCTTGACTCTTGGGAATATAACGTGGTCGACAAAAAAAAGATCTTATCTATTCTTAGCTTTTAAATGGCTGTTAGACCAAGACAACTAGACTAAATACAGCCTACACAACAACTAACAAAATATCATAAAATCTCAGAATTCAGCATAATATCAATAACAATGATATAAAACACTCAATAATGAAATAGAAAGATAAGAGCGAAAGAGATGCACACACTCGCATCTTTCTGAGTCTATCGATCTTCCTACTTTTTCTTTTTCTTCTTCTACTACTCCCAGTGAAATGGGAACGTTTGTGGAAGAGCCACAGCCTCAATACTGGATATAACCGATCCATCCGAGACTGCAGTCGCATTCTCAAACAATCCCAACCCATAAAAACCCGTCTCTGCTGCTTCCTGGTACAAAGAAAGTGGCGGCTGAAGCAAATGAGGGACCGAAGAGGAAGAGGATGACAGAAGAGAGAGAGCACAATCAGAGTCATGGATGCAACTCGTCATTCTCTCACACAACGGTGCTGTTCTTGAGCTCTCTTGTTCTTGCAAGGAGGGTAATAGTTTCCTTCTGCTGCTTGAAGAAGAAGATATTGGGAACATTATGCCTGTCTTTGCAGGAGAGGAACCAGAAACTCCCTGGTTCTGCCCGTTACTCGAACCGTTGGCCATAGCTACGCTCACAAGACCATTTCCCCAGCTCGGGCTCGCAACAGATGTAGTTGGAAACACATACGAAGAGCTGGAAAATTCCAACATTTTGCTACCTGACAAGATGGTGCTTCTTCTATTAATTAAGGACTAAGTCTACTGGATACAAGAAACAAAGAACAGAAACCTTGGAAACCGGCAAAGAAGTTTGCAGGACGAGAGATATGGTCGGGCTGAGGCTTCCGTCTTCTTCGATTGTGTCCATCAAGACGTTTCCTACAACTTCTCTTGCCTTCATCAAACTCTTCCAAAGCATGAAACCTGATTATACACAAATCTTAACATTAATCATTACACAAAAAAACATTCAAATATGTAGCATATTCTCATTTACCTGCTGCATTGTTGGCAAAACCTCTGTTTATGGCCGTTGATTGTAACCACAGGAGTTTTTGAGTGAACCTCACAGACCTTATGTCTCTTATGGTACTCTCTACAGTTACTAAAATCAGAATCGCATCCATCAACAAGACAAATCGGGATCTGGCTGTTCCCAATAGCATTCCCTCTTTTCCTCTTTGACGAACCAGAGCTTCTTGGTTTTGCCATTTTACTCTCTTTCCACTTACAAAGACTTGGCACTTGCTCTGTATTACCATAAGCAGAGGAGGAGGAGTTTCCAATGTTTCTTCCAAGTTTCAGATCGAATGAGAAATCTCCTTCTGGCTGCAATCTTGGTGATGATGACCCACCAAACGAGATTGAGCCATCGATTGGAGCTATATCCGGTACAGATTCTTGGTCGAATTCGGAGAAATAACCGGAGCTGAGTTTGAAGTTCCAATCCATTCAAAGATTGTATTTTTCTTCACTTACTATAAGAAGAAACACACACAGAGACACAACAATCTCAAGATTTCTCCTTTTGGTATTTGTTAATCTAAGTTGACAACGAGATTTAAGGGAAAAAAACAGTAAGATCAACTATGAAACAAGAAACCCATAAATTTATAGCTCGATTTAACTGATGACAAAATAAAACTCGATTTAACTTTAATTTTGCACACACATGAAGAAAAAAATATGCAACTTTGAACACAAACCTAACAAGAAATCACTTCTATTAACGAGAAATTACAAACATAATTGGATAATTACCTTCTTCTTTTTTTTTTGAACACAACTTTGGATAATTTACCTAATGTTTCAATTTTGATATAAAGGAAAAAGAAGAAGCAAATTTGATCAGTGGTTCACAAAAAAAAAAAGAAGCAAATTTGATCCTTGAAAGTACTCAAAACTCAGAAGCGGAAGCTGGTTCAGAAATATTATAAGACTATTTTATCTAACACAATGTTCTGTTTTTCTAATCTTCTATTTCGATTAATACAAAACCCCTAAAAATGGATAAGCTTAGTGTACTTAAAAGACCAAATGGTAAGGGTAGAAATATAGAACTAGAACATATCCCATGAGATGGGAAGAAAGCAAACTTGAAATTAAAAGAAAAAAATAAAGTACATATATAAACTTGCAGTTTCGAGTTTTATTTCATCATAAAGGCCCTCTTTTCCCGTCTACATCCTACCAAGCCAGAATTTAAAAATGCAAAAAAACTATTTGAGAGATTAAAGAAAGATGAAACATGTTATTCATAAATGATAGAATATAAGAAAAGTTGGTATTTTAAGGTTGAGAAAACTTACCAAATCCATGCACCTGCCAGTAGTTAGTAGCAAAAAATCGAAAAGAGAGAAACGAAATATACATATAAAAAAAAAAAGAGAAAATGACTAGAATGTATAACAAAAACTGGTTTATTACTAAAGTGTTAAACATCTTTTTAAAATGATTAGAATGTTTGGAGACCCATAGTAATTGATTTTAAGGATCTTTGATTAGTTTTTTTTAATTGAAATTACTTTTAAATATATAATTCATGTCATAAATTAAATTACACATCACCACCACTGTAGAAACCAAACCGTCACTTCTCCAACATAACTAAATCGAAGTTTTTTAAAAAAAAACTAACTTAGAACATCGTTTTGTCGTCTCGAAGAAGAACCGTCGAAGAAGGAACCGCGAGGATACTCTCACTCTCCGTCATCGACATTGTCTGTGTTAACTTCCTCTTCGCCGCCGTCTTCGCCGCATTCTTATCTCTGAGTTCGTCTTTTCTGGTAGGATATCGCGACGTTATATATTGTGTTTTGTTGAGTTTGTGGGTCAGTTATGTATTATATTTCATTTGATTTATATTTTGTTGCGGCTGAGATAGGGTTGTGTTGCGGCTGTGATTTTGTTTTGTTGGGGGTTTGGTTGCGTTTGAGTTAGGGTTTTGCTGCGGCTGAGTTATAGTTATGTTATGGCTGAGTTATATTTGTGTCGTGAATAACCTAATGTTATGTTATGACTGTGTTACTCTTATGATGCGGCTGAATTACTGTTTTGTTGTGGCTGATTTTATTGTTGGGTTATATGATCAGATGTATGTTACTGAAGTTAAATCAGGGGATTACCCACCAAGACTTTACCCTGAAGGGTCTTCTAACCTAGAAGGTAAAGTTATTAATCACAATTTCCATCCAGGGCATTTCCCCCACGTTAGAGAAACAATAGGACTTGACGTGTGGGAAGAACTGGTGAACTCTCCCATTGGAGTAGTTGCTAGGCTAGCTGAACGCGAAAGCATGTGGTCTGGTAGGACCGTGCACTATCTACTGTGTAGACAGCTGCGAGTTATAAAGAAGGAGATATGGTGTCTCGTGGCTGATGAGGCTATCAGGTTTAGCTTGCTCGAGTTTGGTTAGATCACTGGGCTAAACACATGTCCATTGCCAACAGAAAAATTTGATCCTAGTCAATACAACGAGTTTTGGGGGGAGTTGAAGATGCCGTTTGGGATGGGACCAAAGTTAGATGAACTGAAGGCAGCATTAGTGTTCTGTCCTCTTTGGAGTTTTGAAAAGCGCAAGTGGTTGGGGCTGCTACTTCTTCAAGCCATGGGAGTTTATTATTTGCATCACAATTCAAGGATACCCTTTCAAAGTGCAATAAGGGTATTCGACGATGAAGCCATGAGGTCGTATCCATGGGGTCGGACTGCATACGAAGTTCTAATTGACTCTATTAAAACGTTGGCTACAGATGGAGGTTCATACACAATAACCGGCATGAAGGACGCGTTATTGATTTGGGCTTATGATTCCGTCACATGCTTCGGTGAGAGTTTTGGGAGAGTGATCAATAACGAAGACGTTCCGCTTTTGCGATGGGGTGGAAAGCGTACACGTGCAAGCTTTGATAAATTGTTGTCTGTCGAAATCGAAAAGCATGGCGAGGTAAGGTTTAACGCTGACTTAATTTATTTGATGGCTGGGTTCGGAGTTACTTAATGGCTGAGTTATGTGTTAAATTACGGCTGAATTATTTTAGTTGATGGCTGAGTTATGTGTTAAATCACGGCTGAATTATTTTAGTTGATGGCTGAGTTTTGTGTTAGTTTGGAGGCTGAGTTTTGTTATAACCTGGTGTTGCAGGTGCGTGTGAGGAGAATGGTTTTGAAGGACTCAATTGAAGAGATGTTTCCTATTTGGCCGGGTGAAGATGACGACCCACAACTCGTTAGGTTGATACTAAACATACATTCAGGTATATTTGTGAAAGGTTTGTGGGAAGTGCAGGGGAATGCAAAGGGGAAGGGGGATGAGAATAAGAGAATGAAGGGTGGAGTTTCGTCAGAAGCTGAGCCACCCACTAAAAAGCAGAAAAAAGTTAAGACACAGAATGAGTTTGAAGCTGATGCAGCGGGAAAGGGTTCTAGCGAGAAGGAAGGTAGCAAAGAGTTGGACTTGGAGAACAAAGCGACTCTAACGACCATTGTGAGTACTCTGGATATTATTTCCAGAAAATTTGATCAGGTTGATTCACGGTTGGAAGCTTGCGAGTTAGACCGGAACAGACCATTGATGGACCAAAAGACCATTAATGACAGGGTGAATGCTTTACTGGAGGAGCGTCTGAAAGATCTGGGGATTGGGAAAATTCCCGAAAACCATGATAACCCCTCTCCACTATTATCAGATAACTCTTTATCGATGGCATCACCGGTGGTTCGAACGCATCAGAAGTCTGTCAATAGTCCAGCGTTAGTAGCTGCGACTCCTGGTAAGGAGTTTGGACCGAAAAAGAATTTGGCCAAAGAGCTTGAAAAGGAATCAGAGGTGAAAAGGACTTTGGATGAGGAGTTTGGTAGTGTCGATAAAGCTACTGATATGCGGTCTCTTGATTTCGTAGTAGTTTCTCCTGCAAAGGCTACTAAGGATGATAAGGCTGCTAAGGATCCAGCCTATGGACGCGGCTGCAGGCGCAAGCGTATTGTTAAGGGTGAGGAAGCCAATGAGAAGAAAAAAGCAGTGTAGACAGATGCTGCGTTTAAGAGGAAGGAGAAGGCTGAGGCTAAGAAAAAAGCTGATGAGGATAAGAAAAAAGAGGCTGAAGCTAAGAAAAAAGAGGTTGAGGCTAAGAAAAAAGAGGCTGAGTCAAAGAAGAAACAAGAGGCTGAGCTAAAGAAGCAAAAACAGGCTGGGTCAAAGTACAAAAAGGTGACTCCACCGCGTGACGGTGTAACAAGATGCAAGGTACAACCTGATGTAGAGGACAGTTCATTGGCTGATATAACTGACGAAGTTGTTGCAGAACAGAACGAATTCGCGCCGGAGTCTGATGTCGAGAATTCTGAAGTGGTTAGATCTGCCATAATTAAGGACTACCGGGAGAAAAATGTTCGGTTAACTCCAAAAGGGTTGTCAATGACGGCAGTTTCTTCATCATTAGTTTTTTCGAACGTAGGACATAATGAAACGACGTGCATGAGGAAGAATGTTACTCCTTCATCAGCAATATATGACCCTCTAGCACCTGTTGATCCGGCGCTATTGGAGAAACTTATGCAACACATCATGGCAATTCCACCCAAACCACCAGCAGCACTAGGTAAAAAAAGAAGTACTAACAGCTGATCATGAGAGTGACTTCTACAGCATACTCATCCATGAGAGACCGTGGCCGGAGAATGAGTATGGATGGGTGTTTGATAATGTAAGTCTTTATTACGACTGAGTTATATATTATTTTATTTTATTACGGCTGTGTTATCTAATTTTCACGGCTGAGTTATATATTCTTTTATTATATCACAGCTGAGTTATATATTCTTTTATTATATAACGGCTGAGTTATATATTTGATTACGACTGACTTGTTAATATTATTTATGTAGCATGTCGTGGCGTATATGAACGTCCTCATTAAAAGGTCCATGCGAGAGCCCACTCCATTCTGGTCCAAGCGGATTGCCTTCGTTGACGTTTGGTGGCAAAGTTTTTTGATTCACGATTACGCTCAGTTCAAGATGAAACCCACAATGTTCATGTTCAAAGGCAATGGTTATAAAGATATGATAAATGGTAGGATTCCCAATCATTGTCGAACAAACTTGAAGTGGTATGAAGATGTGGATCACTTGTACAGATGTCTTCAAACCGGCGGAAATCACTGGGTTGCCTATAACGTGGATCTGAAGAAGGAGAAGATTGATTTCTACGATCCAATCTTTGGAGAGGTAACACTCGAAAGTGAGCAGAGAATTCTGAATTCATTTAAACCGCTGACGCACATGATTCCCGCTATGTTGAGTGTACATATTCCTGCCAATATCGGACCCATTAGCATGAAGAAGTTCTCATTCAGAAGGAGGAGCAAAAGATACACTCCACAAAACACCCAGGTTGGCGATTATGGTGTGTATTCGTTGAAGTTTGTGGAGTGTCTAGCGCTTAGTGTAACGTTTGATGGGATAAACGATCAAAATATTCAAGGTTTACGGATGAAGATGGCAGCAAATATCCTCGCTGAAGGAGGAAATGTTGTGACGGACCAAATGATGGCTAAATGAACATGTGTTGTTATGAAGTACTTGACCTATGTTGTTGTTGTTTTATGATGAACTTATGTTGTTATTTTGTACTTGACTTATGTTGTTGTTAAGTATTTGACTCAGTCTTATCGTTTTTATAACTCTGTCGTGTCGTATATACTTAACTCAGCCTTACCCCAAACATACCCTATAATCGTAACATGTTTATATAACTTAGTTGTATCGATTAGTATTAGTCAGCCGTTACGATATTATAACTCAGCCATACCTCAAACATACCCTATAATCAAAAAAAAAAAAAATGTTTATACTTTAAAATGTTAAATTGAAACTCCAATTATATATCTGAAGTGAATATATAATCAACTGAATGTGTCTTCTTTATTGAATCTACGAGTTTAGAATCAATCATGATCTTGAGGTATATATTTGTCTTACAATTACTCATAAACTTAACTGATACATATAAGGTGTGAGCATAATTCAAAACTCATAAATTATTATTGTGTTATTTATCATGAATTTGTGTTTTTATAACTATTCTTGCACCATAAATCCAAATCCCAAACTTAAAAACCTAAAAAAGGAAACCTAAACCCTAAATAAGCAACCCTAAACCCTAAACCCCATTTACTAAGTTAGTCGTAAATGTGGTCTCTAACTCAGCCGTAAAGTGTAACTTCATCCTGACGTTTGGCGGGAAAAAGATAACTGCTTCTTGGGAAATTTTAACTCGAGAGATTTGACGTTCTGTACCTCTCTATATATTGTCTCCTCTCTTACACCTTTCTCTCTCTAAAAAAAACCTAAACAAAAACTCTCTATCCCCATCAAAAGTTATGACGATTGTTTCTGGTTATTCGACGATGTTAGAGAACAGTGTCAATGCGATACTAAGCTCTGCAAATCGTGAAAACCTCCCTCTTCTATACCCTGGTCCGGGTGAATTACTTGACACAACCAGTACTATATGTTCAAATTTTTAAGTGATCTCTCTCTCGTCATCCCGTCAATTCTTGCAGAAGGCTGGGTTCATGATTGGCCGACATACCGCGCAATTCCCGATCATTTTAAGGAACGGTGGTTTCTTCAACTCGCTGTAAGAACAGTTTGTCTACTTAAAATGGCAGCATAGCGTTGCTGAGTTATTTTTCTGTTGTGTTCTCAACGGTTTTGTAATTTTTTTTGTTGTAGTGAAAAAACACATGGGATCGAAGGCATAATTCGACAGTTTGGACACATTTTAATCTTGTGGCCAGAACGCTATTTTGTTGCCAGATGCGCTATTTGAAGAGAACTTGGGCAATCGGAGGCGACAAGCCTTCGTGGATGTTAACAAGAGTCTGGCGTGATCTCGTCCACATGTTTGAATAGTTTGGTCCTGACAATTTTGGTTTCTGAAAGTGATGCCTTGTTTGTATTTTGAATCTGATAATTTCGGTTCCTAAATGTAAACATGTCGAATTCATATTTCTTGTATATTAAGTACTATAACCCAGTCATATTGTGTCTGTTTAATTCAGTTGTATCTTTATAATAACTCAGCTGTGAATGTTAACTTAGTGAAAACTTAAAGTTAACTCAGCCAAAATGTATAAGGTAACTCAGTTGTGAATGTTAGTTTACGATAAACCCAGCCATAAGTGACCGAAACTCAGTCGTAAATAAATTAATCATAATTCAGCCATTGTAAAACGGCAAAAACCAGCTGTGAATGTTAATATAATACATTTCTAATGTGACGTTTCCACTTGCATGATTAGACTGAGTTGTCGATTAATTATGGAGCGTGTGGAAAATACGGCTCAAACCTGTGACGCATGTGTCGAGGGATTTACAATATCGACACATTTAAATATTATTTTAATTATGGCGCGTGTGGAAACGATGTCGTTTCATCATGTCGTCTTTCTCACCCTAATTTCATGTAATTCCATTTCGTTTCTAATATTGTTTTGAGAATCAAAATGTCTTCTTCATCTTGCGTTTCAAGAAATTCTCACAGACGCGTTTGAACGGGGAAAGAGGAACGCCGAAACAGTGTTGGTGTGGTGAACCCTGTTACATATCTACATCTGGAACTGCTAAAAATCCAGGAAGATTGTACTATTGCTACGGAAAAGGATATAATAAGGTTCGCTTTGGTTCTTATTTCGCATGTTCTGTAACGTAGTACTTAGATCTGGTTATATTGTGAAAACAGAGACATTTATTCAAATGGGAGGATGAGTGTTTGGTTGAAGAGGTTGAGGATATTATGTCACTGATAAGTGACATGAACAAAGACATCTCGGAATTCAGACTTAGCGTTGCTCGGTTGGAGAAAGAGATTGAAGTAATGAAGACGGCATCTGAGGGAAAAGGAGAAGAATGTATGAGTCAGGGTCGGTGTTTGAGGAAAGTGTTTGTTTGTGGGGTTGGAATGTTGTTACTTTGCTACTACTACTACTACTTTGTTTAGTAATGTTTTGTAAGTCAGCGTATGTTTTATGTAACTCAGACTTAACGTATTAAAGTATCTCAGCCGTGAAGCAAACAACTGATAACATTGTTTACAAACTCAGCCGTGAAGCAAACAAATGATAACATTGTTTACAAACTCAGCCGTGAAGCAAACAAATGATAACATTGTTTAGAAACTCAGCCGTTATGTGTAAAGTAACTCAGTTGTAAAGTGTAAAGTAACTCAGCCGTGCAGCCGTAATGTATAAAGTAACTCAGCCGTAAAGTGTAAAGTAACTCAGCTAACTCATCATTCTTTATACCACAACGAAGATTATCAGTCACCCACTTTCATTATTAATGGGACGTTTCCACTTGCTTGATTGGACTGAGTTGTCGATTAATGGTGGCGCGTGTTTAAAATATCGAGGCTAATTATTACTTTAACTCAGCCAATGATATGAGAATATCGAGGCTAATTATTACTCTTTTCGTTCGTTTGTAATTGACGTTTTACATGTCTGCACGTAAGCTAAGAAATCTGAACGTTTTGCAATGCACGTAAATGAACCTCTTTTTAAAGTGATTAATGCACAATAAATCAGCCGTGATAAAACAGTAATGCAGCCGTAGTTGAACAATAAATCCGCCAAAAGAAACAATAACTAAGCCTTCATTACATTCATTTGAACTTAAAAAGAAAATAGCAAAGAACTTAAAAAGATAAGGTACCGATAGATTACATCTTCACCACTTCCTTGTGTCCCTAATAACGCTTATCGGTTCAAAATCACATAAAAACGTGCCAATCTCTTTGATCCAGAAATAGCGCTCACACATGTTGTCATCCTTAGTCATATCAAGGTGCCACAAGCAGAGACACTATTGCCACACATGTGTTGCACATTGGCATCTGTAGAACGACGAAACAAACTTTGAAATGAACAGCGCCCTATTTTGGCGGAACTCGTCAGAATGCCACAAACCCCATCCCCATTTCACAGATCGCACTAGTTTCCCTATACTCTGAACCCATTCTCTTGGAATACCATGAAAATACTGCTCATCACACAAAAAGATTGCTTGAGTAATTGCGTGTGTATACACAGCACGCTCATATCCTGCATCTGCTGCACGCTTCATGAGAGAAAGGCCTTCTTCTTGAAGGCCAAATGTGAAGTAGAACTGTACACCCTTTATATAAAGTGTGCTTGGATTTCACTCAGCGTAGCAAGATTTCAACAACTGCGAAGGCATATTGAGTCTCCAGGGAATGGATAACACATTGTAAAAATAGTATACACCACGCCGCTCTGCTAACGCTTTCATCGACTTGGACGATGCTTTGACGCCATAGAGATCTTAGAAGGAGTTACGGGCCACATGTTCAACCACCAACGCCTGAATTTTTTCAGGCAATTCAAGAAGAGGGAAATATTCCATTTAGATAGAGAGAGAAATTGTATAAAAAATAGAGAGTTGAACATATAATTGTTTGAGAAATGCCTTATTTATTCAGCCGTAATACAAATTCTTTCAATTAATCAGCCGTTTATTGACTTCGCGACGTTTCTTATTTTGGGCGGGAGTTATAATAGTTGCGTTTGAAAACAGAAACCCAGCCGTAATGCAAATACATGAAAATCCCTAATCCAGCCGTAATATATATAAATGAAAACAAAAACCCAGCCGTAATTCAAATACATGAAAATCCCTAATCCAGCCGTAATATATATAAGTGAAAACAAAAACCCATCCGTAATTCAAAAACATGAAAATCCCTACAACACTTGCTTACATCGGACAAGTTTTCGCATTATGGCCACTCTGTCTACATCGAGAACATGTGTGTTCTTTCCTAGGACGTTTGTTTTGAAGTGAAACTTCTAAAGCAGATTTCATCCTATTTTTCTTAGGTCTTCCTGGTTGTTGACGATTATACGGGGGCAAGCACGGTTGGTTTGCCACGATTTCTGGAACAGGTTGCACTGAGTCAGCCAACATGATAGGTTCAGAGTATGCGCTCACCAAATATTCACTGTTATAGTAAGGACTGCACTAGGATATACGACAAACATTGTTGTACTCCGCAGCTGCGATTGCGTGTACACATGGTAATTTTTCGCGTTCGAAACGCCGACATGTGCACTTTCGCTCTACCAAATTAGCAACATTCAAAGACTCGCTAGAAGATCTATATTTAACTTCAGTGTGATGATCATCAATCCTTTGGACCGTCAATTCTCTGGCGGCAGTTACACGACCCTATTAACAAAAAAAGAATAAATATGAAACGACAGAGTTATTACATATTACGGCTGATTTAAGAATTATAAAGGCTGACTTATGAATTTTATGAAACGGCTGACTTAAGAATTTTATGAATTTTAAAGACAGACTATTTTTACTGTTATGACTGACTTACATGTAGTAGTTTCTCGACACCACGCGTAAGCGTCGTTGGCTGCGATCTGGCATCTTCTCTCCGTTCAGTAAACCATCTGGTCATCATAACCCACATCGATTCTAATATTCGAACAATGTTTAGACCTCTAGCATGCGATAATGCTCTATTCATTGATTCCGCTATGTTTGTAGTCATCAAATTGTACCTCTCGCCCGGGAAATGAACACGCGTCCACAGGCGGACATCAACTCTTTGGAGGTAGCCGTGGAGTGCAGGATGAATCGTTTCAATCTCCTCGAAAATCGCAGTAAAGTAAGACATCCTAAAACATCTCGCCGCTTTCTTCACCAGACGGAATGCTTCTTTTCCTTTGTACCGTCCCAATATGTTCTTATATAAATGGCAGGTGCATATTCCCCGAGCAGCCAACGGATAGACATTTCTAATTGCTTTCCCTATCGAGTTATTCCTGTCCGAGATTATCGCAAGACCCTCGTCGTCAGGAATCAGAAGTTTTAGTTGCGTAAAATAACTTAGCCACAACAAAGTAATTACCTTTATACCAAACTGCTTAGTGATAGATATTCTGACGCTCGTAGGGCGAACGGCCGGACCAACGTCGCCGAGAAAGTTCTTGTACAACAAACTGCTTAGGGATAGCTATCTGGTGTTGCTTGTCGAGATCGATTAGAACGCTCTGTGCAGGAACATGTATGCTTCGAATCGTAACTACGAACATAAAACGCCTTGGATTCTCCTTGGTTAGAAGCACAAACTCTCCAGAGACATCCATCAACCCAACACTTAACAACGTATGATGTCAGGGTTGATGTTTCTACATCAAAATCAAATTTATACTTCACTGTAAGAAGTTTCAGTCGTCTCTCCAAATCGTCTTTACTATCGTATCGTTGACCTATTGCAATGTCTATCGACGACATCTCCAAACTTAGAACCTCCAGACTCCCTTTAGATCCGCTCATTGAGAAGTTCTGATACCTCTTCTTGGGAGGTAGCGTTGGTGAATCTTCTTCATCTGTAGGAGACTCACCGTATGAGCTGAAGTTATCATCTTCTGATGATTTACCGTCTGAATCGTCGAACATATCAAATTGGCTTTCAAATTCATCATCTTCTTCGTTTTCTTCGTTTTCTTCGCCTATTTCATCTTCTCCGACTACGTCATGTTTTTCTCCTTCGACATTACTAGAGCAGTCATTCTCATTATCCTCTTGTTCCTTCTCCAAACTGCAACTATCATAACTCCCACTGTAATTTTCCTCTCTGGACTCAACTACTGAAGCTTCTGCTTCTACTTCTGAGCTAAAGATCAAAAATGTTTTACTTTTCTCTCTTGCTCTGTTCTCCATAATCTCCACACAGAGATGTAGTTGTTCGATTTTCTTCAGGCTTAGAAAACCCTGCAATTGTCGAGTATTGGACACGTAAACTGGTGGAGTGTCGTGCGCCATCATTTTCAATGCTTTATTTGAGAACATGTAGCTAAGCTGAATATGATCCTTCAAATCATTCAATCCGTAATCATCGAGAACAGACTTTGCGAAATCTTCATGTGTTGTTTTCTCATCTAAATAAAGAACTTTACACCCTCAACTGTCGACGTTGAATACATATTTGTTTTTCTTAATCCAGTTACCGGAAACAATAATTACCGGTTCCATAACCAACTGAGAAAGATGAAGACGATAGATAACTAAGATGAAGAAGAACATGAACAGTCTCATAAACTAAGTTATAAATTTCGTTCATTAGTGATAACATGGCGAGGAGTTTGTTGACATGGCGGATTCCGAGTCTGTATCTTGGATTTTTTTACAAAACTCAGCCAAAAAGTTAACATTACCTCAGCCTTTAAGTAACAATAACTCGGCTATCACGTATTTAATTAACCCAGCCATGTCGTATTTAATAACACTCCAACAAAATATCTCAGTCATTATGAAATTAAAACTCAGCCGTAATTGAAGAGAACCCTTTTTACAAAAATCAGCCGTAATTAAAAGACAACAACCCAACCATAATGTAAAATATAAACCAGCCGTAATAATGTCACAACAAAGAACATAAAAAGAGAAAAGATTCTGATAGAATACATCTTCACCACTCCCTTGTGTCCATAATCACGCTCATCGGTTCAAACTCACGGAAGAAGAGCCCCAACTCTTTGATCCAGAAACAGCGGTTACACATTTTGTCACCCTTACTGTTTTCAATGTACCACAAGACCCAATCTCGCTCCATAACAGGAACACATTGGCAACTATAGAACGAAGGTACAACGGTTGAAATGAACTCGTCCCTCTTTGCCAGAAACTCGTCACTGTGCGTCAAACCCCATGCCCATTTTAGAGATCGAACTAGTTTCCCGATCCTGACAACTGATTCCCTCGTAAAACGAGCAAAATACTCCTCATCACCCCAAAATATTTTTCTAGTCATTGCGTATGTATACACAGCACGCTCATATCCTTCATCCGCTGCAAGCTTCATGAAAGCAAGTCCTTCTTCCTGAAGGTTAAATATGAAGAAAAACTGTACACCCTTCATATAAAGTGTGCTTGGATTTCTCTCTGTGTAGCAAGTTTTAAACAACTCAGAAGGCATATTGAGTCTCCTGGGAACGGATAACACATCGTAAAAATGGTTTACTCTGCTCCGCTCTGCTAACGCATTCATCGTCTTACACGATGCTCTTAGGCCATAGAGATCTGTGAAGGAGTTACCGGCCAAACGTTCAACCACTAACGCCTGAATCTCTTCTGGCAATTCAAGTATCGGGAAATAATCCATTAATGTAACGTTCATATAACTAAATAATGATATTTGACATAACTCAGCCATGTTGGTTAGTATAACATCGACGCCTTCGTAGAGATCGAGACGGTAAAACTTTATTATTTAACTCATAATATAACTCAGCCATTAATATTAACATAACTCAGCCGTTAATATTTTGGGTTTTATCATGGCCCATCGAGATTTAGGATTGATACTTTGGGACAGGTGAGTGTGGAAAATACGGCTCAAAACTAATATCTAGGCTTTTATAACATCGAGACGATACTTTAGTATTTAAAAACTGATTTAACATTCACGGTAATCCTTTTTTATAATATTAAACGCCTTATAATAATGGGACGTTTCGTCTTTCTTGATTTGACAGCTCAGAACTAATATCGAGGCCATTTATAACATGGAGACGATAATCACGAGGAGTTTAAAAAATTAAATAAGGCATAAATTAACGATAACTCAGTCGTAATACGAAAACATTAAAATCCATACCTCAGCCGTTATACTAATCAAGAAAACCCAATATAATCGGAACATGTTTTTATAACTCAGTCGTAATGTAAAACATTAAAACCCAAAACCCAGCCGTAATACAAAACATTAAAACCCAATTCTTTTCATCGTCTCTCTTGCTCTGTCTCTCTCTCTCTCTCGGTTAAATAGGATTTTAGGGAGTATATGCATATCAATTTTCCCTTTTTGATTGTATTTGCGGTCTCGCCACCCTAGCTCAGGAAGATGAAGCGTCTTTGTCGGTTTGGTTTATGCAGCTGCATTCTCCCTCCGCGGTGGTGGTCGGCTTCTGTGTTTGAATTAGTAGTCCTATTCGGTGTCGAGGAGGTCTATCTCATGCCCATCTAAGCCAAGTGAACTTCAGTGTTTGGTTACCTCGAAGATGTTTTGTGGGCCGTGGTACGCATGCGGCGATGGTACCTAGTCTAGTCTCTGGGTCGTAAAGGCTTGGCGAACACGTGTGACAAATGGTCGTCTATGGCCCTTTGATATCTGCTTGGTGGACTTCTTCACTTAGGTTATCCTCATATTGTCACTGATTTGGTATTTCCGATTTTTGGCGACGACCCTTTTTTCTCAGAGGTTGACTCCCAGATTTATATATATATATTTTTTTTTGACGTCAAAAGGCCATTCTATTACTCAAACTTAAGGTGGTCTGGGTAGCCAAACCGGAATAGAATAACCAATAAAATGTAACTCCCTATGGAAAGATCTTGCAGTCTTAGCTAAAAAATCTGAAATCTGATTGCGTGTTCGTGGAACATGAATGATGTTGAAGTCTGGGAAGCATATCAGCAGCGTCGCTATCCTTTCCAATTCTTTCGCAAAGGTTGGCCTGACATGAGGTTCCTTTATCATTGCTATCAGCTCTTTACAGTCTATCCTAAATCTCTGGCATGTTGAATGTTGAAGCATGTTCTCCATTGCCCACCGCAGTGCTTCTACCTCCGAATGCAAGGCTGATACATGTCGAGTGAAATTTCTTGTCCCCATAAGTTGAATGTTCCCTCCACTGTCCATCCAGACTCATCCACTTCCACTAAAGCGAGCAGCGGCTGTCCAATATCCATCTATCAAGCAAATATTACCCAAGCTTATGACTTGGGGTTCTTCGGTATTGTTATCTTGTACCACTGGGTGTACCACATCATCCGCATCAAACCAGACTTGACATTCACTTTCTGCATGTCGTACTAGCTCCAAACCCAGATTTATATTTATTGTTATCATTGTTGACATAAGTATATTTTTTTGAATAAATGTTAAATTGTATTCATTCAAAAAAAACCTTTTGTATATTAGATGTTACCTCTCTTTTTAAATGCATACTATAGAATTGAAAACTTCTCTACAATAGCTCCTTATCTTGAGCCAAACCATATGGCCATACCATCATCACTCCCGATCACCCTGCTTCTTGATTGTAGATAGCCTGTTTCTAATAGTTTTATCAATCACTTTGATAAGAAGAGTATGAAGGAGTTTCTTCTCACCATGTCTGCGCCTATTCCGTTCCCTCCAGATCGTATGAGCTGCAGCTTGAGATGCATATCTCACAAAAATAGTCGCGTTATGTCTCATGTAATATCTAGTAGAAGACTCACAAGCTCATCCCATTCCTCTGTATATTGAGATTGTATTATCCCTCTCATGAGATTACTTCAAATCTAGCTAGAGAACTAACATGAGAAGAAGAGGTGAATTCTTGTCTCCATATTATGTTGACACAATACACAGCCAGTATCAATAGCAAAATTCCACTTTAGCATCCTATCACAAGTGGATAATCTGTCTTTCATGGCTGTCAAGACATGGAATGCGTATTTGGGAGTGGCGTGTTTGAACCATACCTCTTTACTCTAACTCTGAATAGGATGATTCGCTCTCATCTCTAACCAAGTATTTTGAATTTATCTGTTTTGTCTCTCCATAAAGCAATATCCTCTTGAATCTGATCCCCTAATCTAAGTTGATCTAGTTCATCTTCTACTTTGTTGAGAATATCCAATCGATGTCTTCTCCTTTGATGTGTAAAGATAGCCTCTACCACTATCATATCTGCTTGTATGCCTAGAGCTATACGACCACCAGCTCCCAGCATATCTATTAGCCTTCCCATTTGAAACCAGTGATCATGCCAAAAAGAAGTAGCTACTCTGTTATCAACCTCAACCCGATGAAACTTCTTAGCTGCCTCTCTTGTTTTCAAATTTTTCCTCCACATCCAGGATCCTGTTGTGGTGTTCTCTTTAATAGGCCAGAATGATCCTTTACGGATCAACTATATTTTAATCCATTGAACCCATAATGAATTATGACCTGATATGATTCGCCATACTAGTTTCAAGTATGACACTTCATTGACTTTTGTTAAAGGCCTTAAACCCAGACCGCATTCCGACTTTTTCTTACAAACTTCATACCAACCAACTTTCGATTTCTTCGTGTTTAATTATGGACCCGAACATAGAAATGCTGCACACAATTTCTCTATCTCTGTAAGACATTTCTTTGGTAGTCTAAATGCAGAAAGCCAAAAATTTGTCAAGCTCATGATTAGAGAGTTGACACAGGTATATTGTTTATGCGAGGCACAACTTCCTGTTCTTCAACCATCAAAGTTGGAAAATGACGTTGCGATTCTAGTATTGGTTGTGGCGGTGTCAAATTTGGGGCAGACTCACATCCCAAAGCCGGATGTGATCGCTTGATTTACTATAGGTATGTCAATGTCTGGCTTTTTTTTGCAGTTAGCTAAATTCACTCCAGTTAGTGTGTGGGGTTGAGTTTCGGGTCCGACTGTGATGGCAAAGGTGAGTGTGTATAATTATTAAGTTAGTTTTCCTTATCCAATCTTTTTTATGGCGCGCTTCAATGACAGTGAAAGATACAAGCTTCAATTATCATGAGCTAGCTATTTCGGAGGCGACATAGAAAGTCCCTACATCTGAGTCTACGAGGTAAATCTTACATTTTCGTAGCCTTCGCCGATGGTTGAAAACAGTAATCAATACTCGAGGATATTGGTTTCAGACTAGCGGAACGTGCCAGATGATGGGTTTAACGAAAAATAGTTTAGGAAACTTTTAGCTTGGGTAAATTTGTATGAATCGCCTTGTATTCGGAACTTTATCCATGTTTTCAAATTTAATCAATATATTATAACATAAAAGAAAAAATAAGAATATAGAGTTTGTTGATCTCATTTGTAGAAAAAGAGATAAAAGAAAAGTGATGAAACGAGTGGAAGAAAGACAGCTGTTGTTGATTGTTCTTTTGCTAACTTTTGTGTTTTTTTTTCCTCTCATTTCTTATTATTTTTCTGCCATCCAATGAGTCCGAAACTCTGAACATCCTATTATTTACGATTGGATAGGCATGGGTGGTTAAATGGTTGAGAAAACACTGAACAGTATCTTTCTGAAGGAATTATACATCGTTACATTTGAGAGCTGACACCTTACCTAAAATGAAAAGTATATTAGTGTTAATTAACTGCTTAGAATTTTTTTTGTTACCCCAGGAGGAGTTGGGCTTTACGACCTTAATCTCTCCTCGGTCCGGTCCGGTGCCAGTTTTTGATCTTAAACTTGCATGTGTATTCTATTTTCCTTACGGGGTGTCGAAATAATAGCATAATTGCATAAACATCAATACAATTAAAACAGCAGCCTAAAAATTACCCTCAAAGTTATGTTTTCAATTATCTATTAAGACATTTTGGGTTTGTAAGACACTTTCCCATGTCATTTTGTCTAGTTTACCCTTGAACTAGACATCAACCATGTTTGAGTAAATAATGAATTCTAGAAATATATTTTTTTTTTTATTTTGCATCGGTAACTTAAAACTCCCAAATTTTTTTTTTAACCTAATCCTAAACACAATTTCTCATATTCATCTTTCATCTTCGACAATCATTTGAACCAGAACACTCATTTTCTGAGACCGTCGTGTTCTTTCCGGAAACATTATCTTCCCAACACCAAAACCCAATCTCTTGACTTGACTGCTCTATCTCACATCCAAGACCAAACAAGAATCTTTTTGTATCCTCCATCTGATATTCAATACCAAGCACTAATCGCTTTGTCACCTCCATCCGACATCTAATCTGGTCTTTTCTGATTGGTAGACCATGAATCTTCCACGTGCAAGGTGCGATTTTTATTTACTAGATCTCTCCCACGTCACTTCCAAGCTTCGCTCATCTTCGTCGTGTCTTCCTGCATGACTGAGCTCTCTCTCTCTCTCTCTCTCTCTCTCTCTCTCTCTCTCTCTCTCTCTCTCTCTCTCTCTCTCTCTCTCTCTCTCTGTTGTGACTCGTCGTCCTATGCTCTTCAATCCCATGTGTTCTGTTCCACACCGCAACATGCTCGTTGTCGTCACCAACCAGATATGGCAAGAAGAAGGATCTAGCAACAACAATTTTAGTCTTCTAAATTCTGGTTAATTTCATTTTGGCCCCAAACTTTGTAATTTGCAAGAATAATCTTTTGATTTCGCCTAAAATTCGTGTGTCCACAATTTTTCATGTCCACAATTTTACCATTCACAACGCTTATGTAAGTTGGTGTATATAGTGGATAAGTGTTTATGGGCAAGTGTTTGTGGTCAAGTGCTTAAGTTGGTGTTTATAACTTATGTTCATATCTAACACTTATCTACCGTAGACACCAACTTAAGCACTTGACCACACACAATATTTATCCACCATAGACACTGATGTGATCATCAGATCAGCAACTGAACCGGAGGTCAACCCAAAGCCTTACTAAACCAACCAAGGCGCAAAGCAGAACACATGTGCACTAAAAATGCCGTATCTTACAAACCAGGAGGATTTAAGTCACGAGACAAATTTTAATGTACTCTATACTCAAGAAGGAGTCCAGACCATTTTGAATCAGTCCAAAATATACACGGAACAAGAAATTATGAATTTTACAAGTCAGAGGTTTTCCAGCCCGTCCATCTGCGAATACCCGACTTTAGAAGGAGATTTAAGCTCAAGTAAGGAGCGTCCTGAAGCAAAGACCATCAGAGGAGTCAAGAGGAGTTTATTAGCTTTCCAGAAAGCCCAAGATCAGGAGAAATGGCCACGGAATTATGAAGTTATGATCCAATCTCCAAAACCGGTCAATCCAGTTCTACACTTGCCTCAATTGGAAGCTAACCGGTTCAATCAGCTTCAAACCAGATATTGGCGACCAGGAGATCATTTCAACCAATCAGGAGATATTCTAGGAGTCCAGGAGGAGTTCTGCAAGTTCATACCATGCACCAGCAACCATTGGATCAGGAGGATCCTCATTAACTCAAACCTGCCTTATTTGGAGCAAACCGACATTAATGTCCAACATCTTTTTTCTCTTCAGATCAGGCACGAGATCAGGACCTATCAAGCGCCCAGGAAGGTCCCAAGGAAGCTCTCTTATCCATTAAAACCGTCCAGGTTCAAGAAGAATCAAGTTTCTCACTTGGAGCCAAAATCCCATAAAAGGCTCCAACGGCTAGTTTCCGATTTTGTTAGTTTGCTTGATTTGTTTCCTTTCTTTTCTTCTTATGAACGTTAGAATTAGTTTCCAGAGCATTATATAAGCTCTTAGATAGTAATTTTAAAAAGACACCCTTAATCACCAAGTTAATAGAAAGTTTATTCAATTTTATCAAAGTTGTTCTTTTTATAAAATAACGGTCTTTAGGATTCTAAGAGAGATTCTTTGCTGTCTTATTGATTTCGTGAATTTAGTTTGTTTGCGCAAATCAAACAAGCTCAGTACACAGATTGAGAGAGTCAATTACTTCGATCCATCATTCCATCAGATTGAGAGATTCAATCAAACCTTCCTCCGCAAATCCACTTCAGTTCATCATCTAATCAAGCTGAGAGTGATACACATCCAACAGTTTGATTCCATCCTATCCTTTGTTTATTTATCTTGTTTTATTATCATTATCATCATCATTTCATTCGTTTTCATATTTGTTTCTGTTTGCATCATAAAAACTCTAAACTCATAAAAATTGGTTCTCTTTGTTTTCAGGTTTAAACCTTGGTTCCACCATTTTTATCAATTCGTGGGTTACCCCCCCCCCCCCGTGCCTACAACAGACACCATTTATCCACCATAGACACCAACTTCTTTTCTAAACCGTTGGATCTTCTTTTTTTGAACACATCTAAGAGTCCAAATTAATTCACGCACCTCGTTAAGCATTTAATGCTAATGCCAACTAAATGTTTTGACTAAAGATAATTCTAGCTGATTATTTAAAAGAAGTAAATGTCATTTTTGTCTATAAAAAGACAGTTCTACACATTAAGTATTCTAAATCCATATTGTGTCTTCAGATGAAAAGGAAACACATAATGTATCGTTTTATGTAACCTTCTTTTTTTTACATCTCCTTAGCCTTTCAAAATATTTGTAAGAGTGTCCTTTATATTTAAATTTTAATTAACAATTATGGAAACTAATTGTAACAACCAACATAGTATCTATTTTTCCTTAAATGAATATATCAAACTAATTAAAATCTATATTTTCCGTGATATATTATACTCTACAAAATCAGTATATACAAAATCGAAACCTTTTATTTGACTTTTGAAATATTTCTAATTTATGTTTCAGTCCCAACGACACCTTCAATCATTTTTTTTTGATAAACCCTATCGGCTGATCCGGTCGGCACCGGGAGAAACGCACTTAGTGCTACAGAATGGACTAGCCCGAAAGCGTACCACACTGCCTGACCCGAGTTTGGAATACCTTCCGACTAATGCCAGGGGGTGAACCAATCATCTGTTATGGCCCACCATGTAAACCACTTGGGCCGAAGCCCAAGCCCAAGCCCAGACTGGCCAAGTAGTGATAATTTAGTTCCCAGGGAGAATCGAACTCAGGACTGATGTGGGTACACACCAAGCCCCCAAGAGATTGCCACTAGGCTACCACCACTTGGTTGACACCTTCTATCCTCTCGACTCTTATCTCCTTCCTTCAAACACAAGATCTATCGCGAAGTCAAACCCAGAAAAATTAATAAGTCATCCACAACGCTCTCTTTCCTCGAACTCGGATTTGTTCAACATAGCGTTCGCCATAAGAGAGTCTCACAATTTAGTGCAACGTTTGCGAGGCGGCAGAAGCGGCAGTGTTATGTTGCGCTGATAATCTGCGTTGTGTGGACTCATCTTCGATCTGAAAATTTTGAGTTTTCTTTAAGGTATGAGATGTTCTATGTCTTTTAAGTTTGACATAAACATGTTTCTTAGATCTTATTTATTTGGAGAAACCTCTGTATTGTCTCCATGTTTGTACGTTTTTTTGTGCTTTTACTTATTAAAGGTTTGAACCTTTTTATGCTTAGAGGACCATTAACTAATTTCTTAGTTATTTACGGTGTTTGTTTTTTTGCAGTTATCTTAGCTATGCTCTGCTTCATATTTGAATATGACAAGAAGCTTCTAGATTGTTCCTCTGTCTGCAAGATAGAGCTTTACTATGTTAAGAATGAGATGTCATTATCCACACTCTGAACCTTCATTTTCAGTTCACCATGTTAGGAGTGAACCTAATCACCCCTTTGATACCTTAGAACACAAGTTGCTTTATGCAGTGGTGGATCTAGAAAACATAATGAATGAGGGCAAAAACAGTAAAAATAGGTATTTGGTTATTCGAACCTTGGTTTAGTGGGTGTAAATAGAAGGTTTTAAACCAATTAAGATGCAAAATATATACAAATTTTGGTACATTTAAATTTAATTATAAATTTTTACTCTACCTAGGTTTTCCACTGGTTTAATGCCAATTAAGGCTTCTCCTTAAAGTTAAGAGAGTTTGTGAAAAACAAACTAATAAAATAAAACACAAGTTACTATAATTTTCTCTTCTTCCCTTTCATTTAACGTAAACTGATCTTAAATCTATTATTATAAAGCTTTGTTTCTTTCCCTCACAGCGCGCCAAGTCAGCATCCAGCTAGGAAAGTCGAAGCCCCTGGTGTCATGTCCACCTATTGAAAACTCACCGTTTCATTAATCGTTGTTGATTTGGGCTGGTGACTAACATTCTTTATGGTCTAAAGCCCGATATCCCAGCAAAATAAACCCTAATCGTGTTTTGGGCAAAGACATCGAAGTTCAGCGTTCGTTTCTTTCTCCGTCCAGCGGCGACGTCTGAGCTTTATCACTGAATATGAAACGGTCGGAGTTATGTGTTTTTCGTGTGGTGTTCCTTATTAATTCAATCTCCAATCATCTTCGCACCCTTAGCATTCAGAAGTATCTTCTGATTAGCTAATTATAGCAGTGGATCTCCCAGATTCCTTTTATCTAGGTACATTCTTATTTGTTCATTCCAACAAATCTACTTCTACTTCCTGTGTCCATATGTTTTCGTTGATCTTACAGATCCTTTGTTAAATTATGTGACAAAGATATATATATATATATTTACTATATCTTTACCAATGTGAGCACATGTATGTATCTGATCTTATTTTCTTGAATCTGGTTCATTATTTGTTTTTTTTAAAGCGTTTTCAGCGGTACTCATACCAGCCACCGTCGATGTTAACCGACTTGCCACCTACAGGCCTCGCCCTTGAAGGTGAGTTCTATGTACTCTTTGAGCGGCCTCAATGTCACTAGATGTAAACAAAATTTCAGACTCTCCTCTATAGATACGGTTCATTGATTCAAAACATTTTCATGTGTTAACCGAAACAGTTACCCCAATTCTTCAAGAACACTTCAGGTTCCGTAATTACAATGAACTGTTAGCCAACAGTAATACCCAACTTCCAGGTAATTCACTTACTATCTGTTTCTCTTATGTTCACCATTGTAACCTCTAAGCTTTTTAATTGTTAATTCTTTCCGGACATTATCGGTCAGCTCACTTCTATCAAGAGCAGTATCAGTGACTCTTCACAAGGAAAAGACTGGTTTGATGGCGACCATTCAAAACGATAAGTAATTATCTACTTTATTTTTCGCTCAGCACCATTTTCAAAATTGTTAACAATTTTTTTAAACAATACGTGTTGAGCATTCCTAACACTGTTCTTCCCGTTGCAGTGATGTGTCCGTGTCGTTAAGAATGTTTGACGCACAAGCTGTGTCGTTTCATATCCACCTGGCCCGCTTCAAGGGTAATTATCTACTTTATTTTTCGCTCAGCACCATTTAAAACAATACGTGTTGAGCATTCCTAACACTGTTCTTCCCGTTGCAGTGATGTGTCCGTGTCATTAAGAATGTTTGACGCACAAGCTGTGTCGTTTCATATCCACCTGACCCGTTTCATATCCCGCCCCCCGCAACACACACACACACACATAAAAGTATAAAAAATAAAATAATCCAACACTGATTATAGATACAGCCAGAATAAGTAAACCGCATATAACTTCGAGTGGTTTATACTTCAGAATTTTGTTCAGTGGTTACAATATGATCTCAGAATTCTTTTCATTATTCATTTGATTATAATATTATTTTTTATCTACAACTTTTTTAAGTACTTCATAAAATTAATATGAATTCTTATAAAATAGTTTTATTATAATTTTCCGTACGTATAGGACTGGTCTACCCTAAAACAAATTCTTGCCTCTTATTTTTCATAGTTTTTGGTTTCTTTTGTTTAATTTCAAATTTTCCTTTTAAATAATTATTCAGATATTACATAATTTTATGTTTAAATTATAATAGCTCCGATAAACTTCTGAAAAAAGATATTAAAGCCTTGCCTTAACCAAGAGTCATTGCATTCGTCGCACAAAAATTTATAATGACGATTTTCCCATATTGCATAGACAAATACAGTAGAACCTCTATAAATTAATATTCTATAAATTAATAATCTCTATAAATTAATAAATTTTGCTGGTTCTAACTTGGGCCGGTTCAAAATATGACACAAATCGATAAAATAATAAGATAATAATTTTTTAAAAAATTCTGTGTAAATATATGGTCCCATTAAAATTATAAATTAATAATTTATATGTATACATATTTTATATAATTAAGAACATATTTTTTTATAGCATTAAGAACATATTATTATATTGTTTGTTTTATATTCACAATGGAATTATCTTTATATTTTCTTAACACTTAATATATTTTTGATGAGATTTAGTAATATTATATTTAAAATCACATTTAAGTTCTATACAATATATATTATATACACCAAATAATATAAAAAAATTAATATAAATGTCAAATTTCAAAAATAACAATTAATTTGTATACACAAAAATCAAATATATTTCTTATCTTGGAATGAATATATCTTACAATAATAAATCTAAATATGAAAACTTTTGTAAATTAATATCTCTATAAATTAATAAAATTTTAAAGTCCCAACATTAATAATTTATAAAGGTTCTACTGTATATAAAATATGATTACATAAGAAGATTCATGCGTATAAAAGAAATGACAGAATGTGCACTAATAAGATTTTGCAGACATGCTTACGAAACAATATGATTGTAACAAGACTAACCTACAAATTTACCTCCCTAATTTATTTATAAATAGTTTCACAGAATTAATTATTTACAATTTGAGAAAAGCGTAAAGATTAGAATCAAACCTTGATCTCCATATGCTGTTAACCCAGCTATACAAACCTTTTTGTCTTCTGTGACCGACGAAAAAAAAACTCACCGACTACCTAAAAAGGAGCCACCACCAATCAATATTTGCCAAAACGATTTATTCCTAACTTAGAAGACACTTTTAAAGCAAAACGCGGTATACAGTATAAGAAGATAAATCTTTATGACAATTTTTTTTTTTTTTTTTTTATCAGAAACATAAGCAGACTCATAGATTCTGCAAACCACACCGGTAGTTCTGCATCCATATGAACGACAGACGACGATTGTTTTCTTGCACTGCGTGTGAGACTGTCCGCCCTTGAGTTCTGTGTTCGTGGTATATGAATGATCTCTGAGCCGTTGAAAGTTCTCTTCAAAAATGTTATGTCTTCCAAATAGCTTGCAAATGCTGGCCACTCTTCTGGTTCCGAAACCATCTTTACCAAGTGAGTACAATTCATTGCAAAAGTAACCCGGAACTGTCTAAGGTTCCTCATACATACCATTGCCCATATGAGAACCTCTATCTCGGAGTGTAGTGGCGACTGACTCGCTCTTGTATTCCATGCTCCCATTAGTCCATCATAACCTTCCAGAGTACTATATCATCCTTGTCCTGAATATATATCCTGATTTTTCCATGATCCATCCGTAAAACACCATCTACCTAGTATAGTCGAGATTGCCGCTGGTATAGGTAACCGAGTGTGGTCCATTCCCTGATTTTGGGAATTTTGCGCTTCCGCCCAAAGTAACGATTCCGTTTCTGGCAATTTGAGAGTATCTCTCGGGTCCATATCCAAATTGCTAAAAAAATTGTTGTTTCTACCCTTCTATATATACCATAGAATCCATGCAAAATGATGATCCTCCATTTCGGGAGAGATTCTCCAAAACAGATGATCCATATTGGTAAATGAGGATTGAGTGGGAAATATGTCCGGATTCGTTGGGATCCGTGAAAGTGCCCAAACTTGGATCGCCGGTGGACATTCAAAAAATACATGATTAATTGACTCCTCGGGAGCGCCGCATCGGTCACAAATTGTATCTCCTTGCATTCCTCTTGACCTCAAATTCTTCTTAAACCGCTATACATCCTGTCAATAGTTACCCTAAAAATGTTTCATCTTAGGTGGACAGCGTACTTTCCAACAAAACGCCTTCAGCGGGGTTACCTAAGGACCATACAGGGGTGGCGTGCTTTCTCTGTCTGGATACACTCGCTCCACTTCATATCCAGACTTAACCGTGTATTTCCCATTGTTTGTGAAATGCCAATTATTCCGATCTTCTGTATGAAATCTACTTAAAGGAATACTTTCAATAATTTTCACATCTTGTGGATCCACCAGAGTCCTAATAACCCGTAAATTCCATGATCGCGATGTTCCATCGATAAGAGCATCCACTGTCAGTTCCGGGTAAAGATTGTGTTGATTTTTATTTACTGGTCTCGGGCGAGTGGATGGAAGCCAAGGGTCATTCCATACTGAGATGGATGATCCTGTTCCCACCCTTTTGATTAGTCCTTTGCTAACCAGAGATCTAGCAGAGACAATACTGCGCCAGCCATAAGATGACGAGTATGATCTTATGGGTTCCAGGGGTGATGTATTCCTGAAATGCCTCCCTTTAAAAACCCGAGAAAATAATGTATTCAGTTTATCCATTAATCACCAAAATTGTTTCTCAAGCACAATTGTATTAAAATCTGTAAGATCCTTGAATCCCAACCCTCCATCATCCTTAGGACTACATATTTTGTCCCACGATTTCCAATGCATACCTCTCGTATTATCCCCTGGACTCCACCAGAATTGTGCCACAGCCCTAGTTAGCTTCTTCATTACCGTTTTCGGAATTCGAAAACATGACATCACATGATTTGGTAGAGCTGTAACCACAGACTTTATAATCACTTCCTTATCCCCTTTGGTGAAAAATTAAAAGTCCAACCATTTACTCTGCTATTTAGACGATCCTGGACGAATCAAAACACTTGTACCTTTGATCCCCCCAGGTTTTCCGGGATGCCCAAATATGACCCCATTCCTCCACGATTTCGTATGCCTAACGTATCTCGTAGTTCCTGTCTTGTGGCTTCTTCAATCTTGTGTCCAAATTGAACCGATGATTTTTTGAAAATTTATTTGTTGTCCCAAAACCCCTTCATATTCCTTGAGAATCCTAAGGATTGTCTGGCATTCCTCCTTTTGGGCTTTGCAAAAGAAAAGACTATCGTAGCAACCTTTAGCCCCGTTAGTTGCTTATTTCTTTCTGCCTTTTTAATATTCGCGACCAAAGCTTCCGTACACATAATAAACAAATAAAGGGAAAGAGGATCCCCCTGTCGTAGTCCCCTCTGTGGTATTATATGCCCCTTTGGCTGACCATTTAATAAAACCCTATACTGAACTAAGGAAATACATTCCATCATTAATTGGATCCAATGATAATCAAAACCCATTTTGGTTAGTAGTTCTTGGATGAAGACCCATTCAACCCTGTCATAAGCTTTGCTCATGTCCGTTTTTATTTCCTAAAATTTGTCCTGACACGATTTGTTAGTCCGCAGGCCATGGAACATCTCCTGAGCTATAAGTATATAATCCGATATCAAACTTCCATGAACAAAAGCCGATTGCGTCTCCGAGATCAGTAATGGAAGGCAAACCTTTAATCTTTGACATAATACCTTAGATATAATCTTGTATCCTACATTACATAAACTGATAGGCCTGAGTTCAGTCATCCTTGTAGGCGGCTCCTTTTTAGGAATCAAACAAATATTCGTAATGTTTAACCTTGTATCCAGTTTGCCCGATATAAAAAAATTGTTAACCATTTCCAATAGATCCTTTTTTATTATATGCCAAGAATGCTGGAAAAAGAGGGCCGTCCTTCCATCCAGCTCAGGAGCTTTCTCTGGATGCATCATGAATAAAGCCAGTCGAACTTCCTACTCAGTTGCTAACCGAAGTAGCCGTTGATTCATATGTGGAGTAATAGAAGATTTAATTGCATCTAAAAAATCATCAAAGCCTGTCGGAGTAGTTGTCTGAAACAAATCATCAAAATAATCCACTACCACCTTCTCTACCCCTTGTTCCTCAATTATCCAGTTTCCATCATAATCATAGAGACCCACAATTCGATTACGAGCCCTACGTTGTTTTGTTAGGGCATGGTAGAACTTTGTATTGAGATCTCCTGAAGTGAGCCATATATTACGACTCTTCTGTTGCCAGAAATCTTCCTAGTCCTTATAAGCTTCCTGTAACTTCCTTGAAACCTCCAGAATCTCCTCCTGAGTTCTATTATTATCTGTTTGGACCTCTTCAAGTGCTTTTTGGAGTTCCCCAATCTTCTCCTTTCCATAAGGTGGATTATTCTTGCGCCATGTAGACATTTCATGACGACAGTTTGTAATTTTTGAAACGAAATCCCCCGGGTTCGCCTCCGTCAATTCACCCCACCCTCTCTCAATCGAATCCAATAAACCTTCTTGTCCAATCCATCTCTTGTCAAAACAAAATTGTCCCCTCCGTTTTGTTATTTTATTATCGAGATGAGCCACCATCGGATGGTGGTCAGAAGCCACCATTCCCAAATATTCTGTGTAAGAGCATGGGAAAAGCGTATGCCAATCCTCATTTGCTAATGTTCGATCCAATCGACACCGAACCATTACTTTTTTCTTTTTTTCCTTGTTTTCTTCTTCCTTGCCATGACATCTGATTTCCTCGGGCCGGGAACTCCAAAAGTCCAGTATTCCTAATCATGTCATTAAAAGGTACAAAAGATCCTGCACTCCGTACGGCTCCCCCGTTTTTTTAATAATTACCAGTTATCTCATTCAAATCTCCAATAATAAACCAAGGCTCTGATCTTGCTAGACCGTACCTTGTTAGACGTTCCCAAACTTGATCCCTCAACTTTTGTACCGGCTATCCATATACAAAACTCATATATAGTTTTTTCCCAAGGGCCATTGTTTCTACATCAATCATTTGATTGCTAGTATACAAAATATCAACCTGATATTCATTATTATAAAACAACGCCAATCCTCCACTTGCGCCATCCGGGTCCACAGTAACTAAATTATCATACCCGAAATGAGCCTGAAATCCCTTAACGAAGGTCAAATCTTGTTTTGTCTCGGATAGAAACAAAAAATCCGGCCTATGTTTATGCCATATCTCCCGAAAATAACTAATTATCCATTTGCTTCCCGCACCTCTACAATTCCAACTCAATACTTTCATAAAAAAACATCTTGAGAAGGCTCATTAGAGCTAAGACAATCGGGCCTGAGGAATCCCTTAGAGAAAAATAGAGCTGGCAGGCTGGAAAGAAACCGCCAACCCCGTCCTAGCCGTACTGCCCCCATTAACATGGACAGATTAAGCATATCCTCCCGTCTCCAACTTAGAACTTTCATAAAAAAATAATGAGATGCTCGATAGAGAGCTTTGTAAACAGGTATGAAGAAACCTTAAAATCCATAGAAAAAAAATAACTGCCGATTTTGTCCGATACATAAAAAAACAAGTAACGTAACTTGGATATATTTGCTTCCCAACTTGATACCAACATACTCCAAACCAACCTCAATCCAATGCAAAGACTCCATAAAATACAAATTGCAACGACCAAATACCAATATCCCCAAATATAAAACTGCCGTACAACACCAAATAACCATTGAATAATTACGTATATTAAACTCCACAGCTCATATCTCCAACAAAATCGATGAAAAACTACAGACCCCAACATAAAGTGGTCAAACTCCACCTCTTCCTTGGCCAAAACCCCCATTCTTATGTAATTATTCATTGGAGATGGAATGATAATCAAACGTTGACTTTGCGTTTCTAAATGAATAAAACTCATAACCTCGAAATAGTAAGTGTTATATCCGAGACAACCACAAAAAAGAAACAATATCTGAACTAATTCTTTCCATATCAGAGACCTTGTAGAACAAATTTTTGTTTGTCAGTGATTGGTTTAATGAGACCAAACACCTCCATTTTATAAACCTCCCAAGCAAAATCAATATTAAGCCAATTTTCCTTTGACATATCCTGTGACCCAAAATTTGAACCAGCCAAAATGATATCCATCGATTCCAGAACACCAACAACACACCCAAACAACTATACCAGAACCAACAATCCCAAATATAAATTTTATTCCACTGCATAAGCATAACAAAATAAATTGAGGACCACCGGCAGAAACATAAAGAAATAAAAACCAGAGCAGACCCTAATAAAAGACAAAACAAAATGCTCAAGAAGCTTATTGAACCATATGAAAACCATAAATCATAACCCATAATCATATCCTGCTTGTGAAGCCTCTCAACTAGGTGGTTTGAATCCATAAAAATTAAGGTTTCGGTGGTCCTGTCTTGGGGTTTGATGTACCCTTCTCCTCCATCTGTTTAGCTCCCGCTTTTGCTGCTGCACGTTTGCGGGCCGCCTGCACCATTCTCATCATGGGAGCTTCTCCAGCTGCGACCGTTGGTTTGTAAAGCTTTTTGCGCCCCCCCCCCTGTTTCTTCACCAAATCTCAGCATTCTGATCCTTCTCCACTGCTTCATCACCCTGCTTTTCCTCTTCTAGAACGTCAACTCCATTCTCCTTTTCCTTACGATCTGCTTCAAGCTCCTCATCTGTGAGATTCTGAAACTCATTCTCAAGCTCCTCAATGCTCCCCTCCTGAATTACTTTATCAAGAACCGCATCTCCTCCACTGATTCGTGAATTGAATCTAAGCCATTTGCCCCTTCCAATTGATTGGTCAGCACCTCCTTTGGATCCGCCTGAGTCAGTGCAAGTTGCGCCTGAAAAGCTAATGATGGCAGTGACGAGTTCAACACCATGTCTTCCTTCTGAGAAACCCTATGTCCTTGACTCCGAACTTCTCCCTCTTCGCGTGCCTCTTCACGTGCCTCCTCCCGTGTTCTACCCAATGGGATTCTCTCTCTTCTCAGACCACGAGAGAACCTAACACGATCTTCCTGAGCTCTAGGCGCCTCCCAGTGATTGCTCCTGTGCCGGGATCCTCCTTCATCTCCTCTGTGTCCCCCATTGTAACTGTTGTATCTCTTGGTATCTCTCTCAGCCCGTTTCACCCATTATGATCCAGATTCCTCGAACATCTTGCCTTTTCCCTTTCCCTGGTACTCTCGGTGATCTCTTTCCTTGTTTTGCTGTCCTGAGTTGCCATTGATGACAACCCCTTTGTAGCTTCGAGCCCGATCCTCCAGAAGTCCTGCTTCATACCTTCCTTCTGAGTTCTTCATACCTTCCTCTCCCGTCTTCTCCGAGCTCTTCTCCTTCAGCGGGCACACCTCCCAATCATGGCAAAGACTAAAGCACGTCTTGCAAAAACCAAAAAGCTTTTCGTACTTCAACAAAACCGGTGTCTCCTCCTCTCCATCATAGAACTCACCTCCTGTGAAGTTCACCGTGGTCTCGAAACTGAGCTCCTTGAAACCATCAATCACCGCCTTCACTCGACCAAAGTCCAGATCAACCTCTTATGTTCTTCCAATCGCATCACCAATACTCTCAAAGGAGGGAGCCGCCCAGAACTCCAAAGGGACTCCCACCACACGTACCCAGAAAAGAATCTCGGCAGGGAAGTTGTGCGCCTTCTTTGGTTGCCATCGAGCCAACGCAATCATTCAATAGTCAAAGTGATAAGGTTGCATCCTCAGCACCACTTCAATGTCTTCCTCCATTTCAAAGTCAAACTGAAACTTGCCATGCCCCAAATCAACCCCAGCAACCCGGTCTTCAATCTTCCAGATTTTCGGAAGCATCACAATCAACGCCTTGATATCCTGTTTCACTGGATTCATGCCCGTCCCAACCAAAGGTTTTGAGTAGTTCTTGATGATCTCTGAATTATCGAAGTGGGGAACATAAACCTTCAGTCTTTTGCGGTTGCCCTCACCATTCTTCCCGTCTCCGGCCATACCAATCAACTGACTGCGTCATTGAAAGCAAGAAGAAATAAAAGCTCTGAACTTTTGTATATTTAGATGGTTTGAGTTGAAAAGAGAGAATATCTAGATAACCAACACCAAAACACTTTATATAATAGACCCCAAAACTCATTCCTCCGCTCCTAAGATCATCACCACTAAAACCAGATTCCCTCAAAGTGATTTCCTCAATCACAAGCCGATACCCGAACAGAAAATCAAAAAGATTCCAATACGTAAACCATACTTTCCTTACAATAGTATGAGGAAATCTCCTATTTATCCCTTTATACTTCGTTTCAATCTTCCAAAATCTTATCTTGAGATTAACTGAACCCATACCTCTGAAGATCTGCGATATTGCCTTGAAGATGACAGATATCCAGATCCTTATTGAAGGAATTGATGATTTCCTCCAACTGGTAAATCTCTCTCTTCCAGATCCGAAATGGATCCGCGTGATTCCACTAACCCCAATCTTCTCCGATCCCCATCTTGCTTTCTTATCTTCCTCAATCCAACCTCTTGATACCGTACAATTTGAATGGAAGCCTCCATATCGATTCCCGGATTCCATCGGTGAAAAATCATTGAAACCCTAATTTGCCGTTACTGTCGCCATTCTTCGTTTGGGAGCGTTTGACAACATTTTTGTTTGACTTGCATAAATCTTTATGACAAATAAAGTTTGAAATTTCATGTTATCTTGACCTACAAGTTTATATTTATAACACAAAACACATTAAAAAAAAGTCCAATGTTGTTAACCTATTATCCCACCGCCAAAAGCGTTAATAATTTACTGGTAAAAATATGAAATACTAAAAACTTCATTCAAGTTAGGCCCAAATAACATTAAAAATAAATACAAGTCAGTTTAGAGACTTATGTTTTCTATCTTAAAAAGTCCAGTAACAAGGACACACTTCTTTGTTTTTTAACAAATTGTTTTTATTTTTCCAAAATAAAAAATAAAAATAAATAAGAATACACTTTTAAGCCACTCAATTTTAGAAAAATATAATCCGGATTGCTTATCTATGTCGAATTGTCTCATGTCTCATGTCTCAGCGACAATGACTTCCCTTATTATGCACACAAAAGGTTAAACAATATTATATTAAATATAAAATTCTGCTATAGTATAAACGCGGTAACAACACATCAACTTCCTAATCCAGTAATCGCTTCTCAGTAACCTATTAGTGTGTACATAATCTAAAAAAGCAACCAAAAACGCTTATCCAGTTATTACTTCCATATGTTAACCAAACGAAACAAACAATAACATGATAGAAGAATTAGTTCATCCCATGCCCAAACATTCTTAAAAAATCACAAACGTTATTATACATTTCTCTTCCAAATGAAAACATAAAACACACATAATAAAATATATACATAATAAAAATATACAATAATATAGTTATATACATCACACGTAAAGCATATCCCGCGTAGCGCGGACCGACCCTAGTATAAAATATATTAACTAACTAACATGTCAACGTGGTCTAACACATCCAAAAATTAAGGAAACACAAATCCCACTAAACTTAAACATAAACATAAATAAAGATAAACGTTTCGAAACAATTATTTTGATCCAAGGCCACGTCATCTTCTTCTCCACATTGTATCTCATCAATACTCCCCCATTCAATATGAACCTTGTACTCAAGGTTCTTATGAAAGCTTGCTTATCTTTACACATTGCTTCAGTTGGTGAAAGTCTTTGCTAATGCATCCATGCAAACAACTGATTTGTAGATTTGATAGACAATGGATTTGACCCACTTTTACTCATGGTTTTTAAGTGTTTTAATAACTATTTATTATATTCTAGAGTCTATTTAGCATATTTATAGGATCAGAAGTGATTTGGAGGAAAGTGATGATTATGAAGCATTTTAGAGATATTTGGAGTAAGTATCCGAGATGACCATCGAGCTCGACCATCGGTCGACATTGAAGAGGAATAACCGATCGATATTCACATCATGACATCGATCGACAACGAAGCGCGCAGAAAGCCCATTTGGTCTCAGCCAACTTTGTTGGGGAAAAATACTCAGGTATTAAATTCTTCCAGACCCTAAGCAGGACACCGACCTCTGGGTCCCCGCAAAGAGTTACTCCGGTTACCCGCTACGAAGTACTCCGGGTCCGGTCCCTGGGACCGCCCCCTTCCCCCGAGAATAGGAAAGCTTCCGATAAGGAAAACCTTCCATATTTTCAAATATGGAAGAGTTTAACCTAGTCCAACCGACTAAGGCCCGCTTTAAGAAGACTATATAAAGGGAACCTAAACCCTAAAGCAAGGGATCGACACTTCGAGACTTAGAGATTAGAGCTAGGCGGCTAGAACTAGGGTTCTTACTCAAAACTGTTGTAGTACCAGCTCTTTGATCTAATAAAACGTCTTTTTCTACTTTCTTACTTGCAAATCAATACAATTACCAGCCTTGTCCATCGTTTGTGGTACTCACAAAGATCCTACACAAAAATCTCCTAACAGTTTGGCGCTAGAAGGAGGGGGTAATCTAAACTACGTGATAATGGCGGTGGACGAGCAGGACGAGCCACCCGAAGCTACCCAAAGAGAAGCCGAACTTCAGAGGCAAATCGATGGTCTGCAAAGTCAAGTAACCGAGTTGCATAAAACTCGAGAGGAGGCTAATCCCAAGCTCTCCTCGGAATTCCAGAGCTTGAAGAAGAAACTCAACGAACACTCCAAGCAACTGGAGCAGAGAGCCGAGAAGCTCAGCCAACTCGAATCGGAGAATCTTAACCTCCGTGACGAGAACCAAGCCATCAACATGGCAAGTAACAAGAAGCGTCGATTCCAGGCTCAGGTCCGCCCTATGCCGACTCTGGAGACACCCAACTCTGTAACGGGTGCGAATCTCCCACCTACGGCGTCGGGAGGAGACGCGTCAACGCCCGAGAACGCTAAGGATGCCCAGACCTACCACATGGAAGACAGCGAATCTGAGCCGGAATCCGATAAGGAAGTACCTGTTGGAGCAACGAAAGGGAGTCTCCCATAGTCGCTTACCTGGAACAGAAGTTCTCCAAGAGGCTCGATGCCATGCAGTCCATGGTAGAGAGGCTCCCAGGAGTAGCTCCCCCCATCCGGAAGAGCAACCCCGACTCTTATGCCGATACTTCTTTCACGGATGAAGTCAAAAGCCTGCTTGGCGCAGGGTTCATTCGTGAGGTGCAATATTCGGAATATCTAGCCAACGTCGTCATGGTCAAGAAAAAGAACAGGAAGTGGAGAGTCTGCATAGACTTCACGGACCTCAACAAATCCTGCCCAAAGGACCCCTTCCCGCTACCTCATATCGACAAGCTGGTGGACGCCACTGCGGGGCATCAGCTGATGAGCTTCATGGACGCGTTCTCCGGCTACAATCAAATACTTATGCATCCGGAAAACCAGGAGAAAACAACCCTCATGACGTCCAGAGGGATCTACTGCTACAAGGTTATGCCCTTCGGCCTAAATAACGCATGATCAACCTACCAACGACTGGTGAACATGATGTTTGCGGACTAGATAGGGCGAACCATGGAGGTCTACATCGACGACATGCTGGTCAAGTCCCTGGAGGCTGAGGACCACATATCTCACCTAAAGCAAGCCTTCTCCAGCCTCCGGAAGTATAACATGAAGCTCAACCCAACTAAATGCTCATTCGGGGTCAGTCCTGGCAAGTTATTTGGGTACATTGTAACCCACCGAGGCATCGAGGCCAACCCGGAGAAAATCAGGGTCATTCATTCAATCCTTTCCCCGAAAAACGTAAAGGAGGTCCAAAAGCTAACAGGAAGGATGGCGGCCTTGAGCAGGTTCATCTCCTGACTCTCTGACAAATCTCATACCTTCTTCGGAACCCTCAAGAATCCAAAGGACTTCCAGTGGACGGAAAAGTGCGAATCCGCTCTCCAAGAGCTAAAGTCATATCTCACCACTCCTCCGCTCCTATCCAAGCCACTACTCGGTGAGGTCCTGCTGCTATATCTAGCAGTCTCCGAACACGCTGTAAGCGCCGTCCTAATACGCGAGGCGGGAAGCAAGCAGCTACCAATCTATTACGTGAGCAAGGCTCTCCTGGATGCAGAAACCCGCTATAGCCATCTAGAGAAGCTAGGCTTAGCCCTGATAGTCGCCGCTCGCAAGCTCCGACCCTACTTCCAGGCTCACCCAATCGTGGTTGTCATCTCTTTCCCTATAAAGTTGGTCTGCCACAAACCCGAAATCTCCGAACGCCTAGCCAAATGGGCTGTGGAACTAGGGGAGTACGACGTAATAATTCTACCTGCCACGGCTATAAAGTCACAGGTCCTAGTGGACTTCGTGGCTGAATTATCCCCTGCCTTACTCCCAGCTTTCGAGCAAGAGGTACGCCTCCGAGGCGAAACCAAGTAAGAGGGAGAATGGATCCTTCACGTTGATGGATCCAGCAACGTCAGAGAAGCTGGAGTGGTAATAGTGCTTACCTCGCCGACGGGAAACATGGCCTCAAGGGGCGTGAGATGCAACTTCAAAGCAACCAACAGCGAAAGCGAGTACTAGGACCTTATCGCAGGTCTAACTCTAGCCCACCAAATGAGGGCAGAAAAAATCCAGGTCTTCGGCGACTCCCAGCTGATAATCAAACAGGTGCAGGGAGAGTACCAAGCAAAAGACGACAACAGGATCCAGTATCTGGCAGTCGCCCAGCGACTGATCAAGAAGTTCAAGAGCTGCAAGCTCACTCAAATCCCCTGGGAACAAAACTCGCAAGCCGATGCCCTAGCTAATCTGGGGTCCGCCCTCGAAACAAACAGCCAGACGAGTATACCCTTGCTTGTGTTTCAATGGCAAGACACCCTGGAGAAACCCCCATAAGAGGAGGTCTCCGCTGTCGAAGAAGGCGTAACCTGGATGACCCCCCTAGTCCGGTACATGGAGGCCGACACTCTCCCGGAAGATCGCAACGAGACCATGAAAATTAAGAAGCAAGCCACGAGGTATTGTATCTCCCAGGAGAAGCTGTACCGGAGATCTTTCTCTGGCCCGTACCTAAGGTATGTCACACCTCGAGAAGCCGCTAGAATCCTTGTAGAACTACATGAAGGAGTTTGTGGATCCCACTCTAGCGGTAGAAGCCTGGTGCTCAGAGCCAGAAGGGCGGGTTACTACTGGCCCAGGATGGCCGCCGATGCCGACATACAAGCCAAATTCCCCGACCAGTGCAAGAGGCACGCTTCAGTCTCCAGGCTTCCCCCAAAGAACCTCAAGTCCATAAGCTCACCGTGGCCCTTCAGAAAGTGGGGCATGGACATAGTAGGGAAATTCTCAATGGCGTCGGGGCAGAAGGTCTTCCTTCTGATTGTCACTGACTACTTCTCCAAATGGGTCGAAGCAGAAGCGCTCAGCCGCATAACAGACCTCCAGATCCGTAAATTCCTGTGGACCTACGTAATCACTCGCTTCGGGGTCCCCCACGAGATTGTCACCGACAATGGACCCCAGTTCACGAGCCACAACTTCATGGAGTTCTGCAAGGACTGGGGCATAAAACTAACTTTTGCCAGACCCCGACATCCCTAGTCTAATAGACAAGCCGAGTCCACAAACAAAACCGTGGTCAACATGCTTAAAAAGCGACTGGAGGGCTTTCACGGGAAGTGGGCGGAAGAACTACACGGAGTCCTTTGGGCCTACCGGACCACTCCCAAAACAGCAACAGGGGAAACTCCCTACTCGCTGCTCTACATCTCTGAGGCCATTGTACCCACAGAGATTCACGTGAGAACAACGGTCTTCGAGTCCACCTCTCAGGAGGAGAACAATGAGCTGATGGCACTAAGCATCAACCTACTCGACGAAAAAAGAGAGGCCGCTTGGCTAAGAAAATGGTCCTACCAGCAAGACGTCGCCAGGACGGACAACAAGAAAGTCACAACCACGACCTTCCAGCAAGGGGATTGGGATCTACGACGAGCAGAAAAAACAACGGAGAAACTCACCCCCGGGTGGGAAGGACCCTATAAGGTCATCGAGCTGCAAAGAGTAGGCGCCTACAGGCTTCAAGATAGCATAGGTAAAATACAACCCAACTGCTGGAACGCCCTGCACCTCAAAGCCTATCATTTTTAATACGGTCCCCGGACCATGATTTCTATACTACTATATACTATTTAAGCATTATGATTTTGAACTCCTATGTATGCTAAACGTATCCGGACAAAGCTTATAATAAAATAGTTCCGACTATAAAGGCAGAGGGGAAATCATTATACTTAAAGGGGCATACAAGCTGGATCAGGTCTCCAGAGACCTCCAATCCTGGCCAACGCTTGCAAAAAGTGGCACGACCACAGTGGCATGCCCTCAAAATTAAAACGGGTATGCGACATAAAGCAGGAATGGGTATGCGCAAGCCTGAGTATGCTGTCAAAACTACCTAAAACCCCTGTGCAGCCTAAGGCGCATCGGGGTCCCTAGAGTACCAATGTGAAAAGTACCTGTATTAAAACGCTACGAGCTACAC
This sequence comes from Brassica napus, assembly GCF_020379485.1. Lineage (NCBI taxonomy): Eukaryota > Viridiplantae > Streptophyta > Magnoliopsida > Brassicales > Brassicaceae > Brassica > Brassica napus. The sequence continues at coordinate 37,433,728 of NC_063452.1, read as the reverse complement.
AATACATGGAACACATGGTATACATTCATTGCAAAAGTACTGTGAAATACAGGGAGCAATCAAAATCCTGCTTCTCCACACGTGGAAAGCAGCGAAGCCTTGCACTTGGGTCATAACACCCACACCAGCACCCTCTAAGCATGTCAGTGACTTCCTGCAGAAGTAGAATACAACATAAGAACTCGATAGTGGCCAGCTTTCGGGCGGCAGAATGCGAAATCCAAAGAGGTACATGTAGTAGCCTTGCCTAGGAAGGCGGAGTACGGTCCCTGCAACAAGCAAAATATTCCGGGTTCCCAAGGAACTCCGGGCCCTTATGCAAGCCCCCGATCTCAAGAGGAAACCCAAGGTTCCCCACACGATTTCGGGTCCTATGTATAAAATCTGAGGAAGAACCTCCGGGTGACCCTATAGCCTCCGGGTTCCAATCAAAGATCTCAGGATATAAGGAAGAACCTCCGGGTTCCTATGTGGCCTCAGAGTTCCAAAGATAAAAAAGAAGCTAGAACCCCTGTGCAGCCTAAGGCGCATCGTGGTCATTACAACTTCAAAGAACCTCCGGGTTCCAATCAGCGATCTCTGGATCTAAGGAAGACACCTCCGGGTTCCTACACGGCCTCAGAGGCCTAATACAATTTTAGAAAGAGGATAGAATCCATGTACCGCCTAGGGCGCATCAGGGTCATTACATCTCTAAAGAACCTCCGGGTTCCCATGCGACATCAGGGTCCTGAAACGATCTCTGGATCTAAAGGAACCCCGTATTCTTATGCGACCTCAGGGTCCAATCATGATCTCGAAAACCTCCGGGTTCCAACTACTATCTCCTGATCTATCATAGAATCTCCGGTTCCTACACCGCCTCCGGGCTCCAGTCATGATCCCAGGATCTATAGAAGGACCTCTGGGCCCCCAATGCGATCTCCGGATCCAAGGAGAACCTCCGGGCTCCTCCACGACCTCCGGGTCTCCAAACGACCCCTGGGTCCTCAAGCAACCTCCGTGTTACAAGATCAATCTCCAGACTCCAAGAGTCCATATTCTAGCCTAAGACCCTCGGGTTCAGAGCCCATCTCTTCAGGCCCAATAGTAGTCTCTGGGCTCCCAACAACGACCCCTTGGTCCTCATGGAATCTCCGGGTTCGGGTCAACCTCTATATCTAAACAAAGATCTAGATCCAATCCTCAGAGTTCCAACTCCCGAGCCCACGACTCTGAAAGACGCACCCTGCTACCTCTCAAGAAAGAGATCATCAACGAAAATCTTGCTTCGAAAACGAGTCTAGTACGCAAATAAAAATCCGAAGGCGTTCTTTTAAAAAAAGGGGGAGGCCACAGCAGGGCCATCGTCTTACAAAATAAAAGGGCACGAAGGCCCGCAAATAAGTTTTAAATCCTCACAGAGGACAGGTACAACAAAAGAAACCCCTACAAGTGGTTAAGAGCTTTGACAGAGAGACTAAGGGTCGGTCGGAGGATCATCAGCAGCAGGCTCCAGAGTCTTCTCAGCTTCAGTACTGCTCAGAATCACTAGCTCTCCCTCGAAGGACGGAGAAGGAAGACCCCGATATTCAGCCTCGGAGGTCTTCACCATCTTGTACCGCTCTAATGCACCTTCAAGATCCCAGCTGTCGGTCTGATGGTTGAGCCATTCCCTCATTAGCTCCCAGCGAGCCACCACTATGGCGCTACTCACCGCCATAGTCTTCTCAGCATCAAAGGTCTCCGCGGTGCATCTCAAATCGCATACCTCCTCCTCCCGCTACTCCAACTGCTCCCTCAGGGATACGTTCTCCGCTGCAGCCAGCGTCCCAGCCTCATCTTGGTTCCTCACCTTAAGCTTCAAGGCCTTGATATCCTTCTCCTTGGCTAGGACATTATCCTTCTCCTCATGCAGCTGGGAAGTCAACTCAGCTAGGTCAGCCTTTAGTGAAGCGTGATCATCCATCCTCTCACCGAGATGGAACAGCTGGGACATTGCCTGCAAAAACAAATCTATCTTTAGTAAAATAAAAACGAGATACCAAAAGAAGCAAAGAGGAGGACAACGTGTTACCTGGCGGAGATCACCCTAGATGAATTGGATAGAGGCCGAAGGATCCCCCTCGGGAAGAACCACCGGAGTCAAAGGAAACACCTTAGTGTTGATATTAGCCAAAACTGTGGCTGGATCGCTCGACGACAATGGAGAAACCTTCGGGGTAGATCCCAAAGCCCTAGACTTCTTTTTTAAAGAAGAAGCTAGAGCAGTCGTGGCTTAGGGCTTGTTGCTCTTGATGAATTGAACCTAATCGTTGTTCTCACTAAGGGAAGCCTTCTTGGGAGCAGCTTTCTTCGCCGACATGACCTCCAAAGCCCTCTCGTACTCTGCGAACGCCTCCTCACCTTTGGACCCCGACATGTTACCTAAAGCATAGTACAAATACATCTCAGCTAGCTGTTCACGATAAACGAAAAGAAGAGATCAAAGCTTACCCCAGATGCTGCAACACTCCAATGCTTCTCTGCTCACAAGAAAAGGGACCTGACGACGCTCGATGGGAAGCTCCAGCACCTGCTTAATCGTCTTCTCTCCTAAAGAAGGATCCACACTAGGAATATCTGCAAAGATAAACGAGGATCGTTAATATCATATAGCAATCACTACCCTCATTACTCTTGTCACCCACCAGTTGTGCACCAAATAGTGGAGAAACCCGGAAGATACATGAAGGCAAACTTCTCTCCGCCAAGAGGGTGCAAATGGTATTTCTGCTCTCCACCATTCAGGGGGTGATAGCATATGAGTACAGAACCGCGGCGACCCCGATAGTGAGACCTTCGAGATCGCCTAGATTCTGCAAGGCTATCAGTATCCTCCCTGGAAGATTCAGCTGATCTGGAGAAATCTCCAACGCCTCTGACACCTTCACCACCAGCGAAGGAACTCGATCTCAGAAGCCCGACTTAAAAACCCCTCGTATACAGGGACCTCATCAACCTCGAAATCTGGGACCCTATCTACGAGACACGGGATCCTGATAATAACGTCGTCGGGAAGATGATACTTCACCCGCCAACTTGCAACTTCTTCCACTCCTATCAACGAAAGAGGGCCCACCGGAAGAAATCTATATATCTCCGGGGACGGTGGAGCAACGCCGGTAGATGTGCGGCTCAGGTTCTCAATCTTCGCGGTAAGATCTAGCGAAGAACCAGAGGAATCCATCAATTCTGAAGGACCAGCACCAGATCTCTGCTTTTTCGACGTAACCCTACCGCCTATAGAAGAGGAATCTCAAGCGAGATTTGGCTTGGATTTAATCCTAGAGATCTAAAGGAGAATCTGGAGGAAAGGAGTCGAGAGAAAAGAGAGAGTGAAAGGGAGATAATACCTGAAATGAAGAACTGAGCTTGAGAAAATGAGGATCGCGGAGAAATGCTAAGAGAGAGAGAGAGAGAATAGGAAAGTTGGAGAGCCGCTAGGCGGCGGAGCAAAAAGAAGGGTAGTAAACACTAGGAAAGTCCCCACGCGCCAGAGAGAGGACTCCACGCGAGGGAGAAATATTTGAGGCTTCATCATGCCTGTCCCCTTTCTCGTCACGAACGGGGACCTGAAGACTCTAGGAGACCTGAAATTCATTTGAAATCTCTGATTAACTCTCGCGTCAATCCGCAAGCCTGCTTCTACACATCAATACATAAGCTCCTCCTCGGGAAACATCAGAGCTCCAGGCTCCACCGTCTCCAAGACGCCATCAGAAGCTCAGAGCTTCTCAACCTTTGGCAAGAAATCAACGGTTCTATAGCGCCAGATGCCGGTCTGGAATAAGGGAACTGGTCCTCCCCCGGGTTCAGAGTGTGGTTCCGGCCTGAGTGGAACCCGGGATCGCATGATTACTGGAGCGATGTCCTGCCTAAGGGAAGCGTGCTGAGAATGAGCAACTCCGGTTGACTTGAGTGCACAGGTTATTCCCCTAGTTCAATGACGAAATCGAGCAATAAGGGGCAGACTGTTTGGGAAAAATACTCAGGTATTAAATTCCTTCAGACCCCATGTAGGACACCGACCTCTGGGTCCCCGCTAAGAGGTACCCCGGTTCCCCGCTACGGAGTACTCCAGGTCCGGTCCCTGGGATCGCCCCCTTCCCCCGGGAAAAGGAAAGCTTCTGATAAGGAGAACCTTCCATATTTCCGAATTCGAAAATGAAATAGTTTAACCTACTCCAATCGACTAAGGCCCGCCTTAAGAAGACTATATAAAGGGAACCTAAACCCTAAAGCAAGGGATCGACACTTCGAGACTTAGAGATTTGAGGTAGGCGGCTAGAACAAGGGTTGTTACTCAAAACTGTTGTAGTTCCAGCTCTTTGATCTAATAAAACGTCTTTTTCTACTTTCTTACTTGCAAATCAATACAACTACTAGCCTTGTCCATCGTTCTGTGGTACTCACAAAGATCCTACACAAAAATCACCTAACAGACTTAGAGCCCAAGTCTTCACCAATTTATAAGATTACCCTGACGAGTTTTAACCTAATTATATAAGCTTTGCCAACATGTTAGAGGCAAAGAGTGCTTTCTTATTTTACTGATTTTACAGCAAAGGTTTTCTAGGATTTTTAGTAGATTTGAGAGAAGATCCAAAGTTATTTGTGATTGGAACTCCAATAATATCTATCAATTATTCTAATGTAGTTTTCATACCTTATTGTTGTTATGAATTGATTGGCCATGTCTGAGTAGTTCTCTTGTTAGATTTTAGGGTTTAAATAGGTTATGAGGGATTAGCCCCAACTATAGATTGCTAAGTTTTGATATTAATCTTTAGAATTGTCACTAATGCCTGATACTAGATTAGCTACCTAGAACTTTCCCTAGGATTGTTAGATATAAGCGATAGCTTTCATCTCATCCTGAAACCATTCTAATTGAGCTAAGACTTGCTAGAGTAAGGCGAGAGCTGATCTAGTGACCTTAGTGAGCATATTTAACCCGCGCATTAACGCTTGACCAATAGTGCTGATCGATATTCAAATAGAATAATCGGTCGACGTTTCGAATAGTGCATCGATCGATATTCATATAGAATCATCGATCGACACTGGTCAATAGACAAACCTAGAAAGCGAGAGCCTAGTGGTTCGTTTATAAGTGTTGAGCTCTACAATATCATGCATGCAACTTGTTAGGCATCTATATGATTATAATTCCAAATTTCCTGAATAAAAACCCTAAGTCTAGCTATTTCCTTTTAAGCATCAAAACCTCAACCAATCAATATAGCAATTACTTGTTCAACAACTGCAACTTTACATTTAAATCATTAAACCACCTAACTTAACAATTTTGATTAGATTTATTAGGTTCCCTAGCTCTCTGTGGATTCGATCCCTAAGTACTACAACTGAACCTCTTATTTGTGAGAGTAATTCACTCCTTAGGGTAATTTGAGTGAGATCAAATTTGGCGCCGTTGCCAGGGAGCTTTGATCACCTTATAGATTTAATCTTGTTTAGTCTGGGTTTTCTCTTAAAAACCACTTTCTGACACAAAATGTTTTCCTTGTCTTTTCAGGTACGTGCCCAGTAGTACCAGAAGCAACAAGGAAACTTAACTGCTATTCTCATCGGATCCGGCAAGCTTGGAACGTTCAATCCGCAAGGAAATATGTTCCTCATCGATCGACAACAACACAAGTTCACCGATCGATTCTCGTTAACCACCGTCAACCCCGACACCAATCTCGTCGACCGACACTCGCTTTCCAGCATCGACCAAATACACTCTTCCGTCGACCGACACCTTCCATCCGATATCGATCGAAACTTCAGGCCGAACATCGATCGAAACTTCATGCCGAACATCGATCAATACTGAGCTGCGAGACATGGTTGCGACCTTGATACTTGTACATGATGAGAGGGGAGACCTGCATGACCAGGAAGGTCATCTGCGTAATGCAGTAGGTCAGAGGATAAATGCTCAGGGGGCTGCAATCCCTGAGCCTGATACTGATGCCACATGCACTACTCTACCTGTAGATGAGGCTGCTCGACCCAGAACGTTGGTTGACTACAACCGTCCAGATCAGTTCTACACCAACAGATCAGCCATTCGTCCTCCAACTATTCATTGGGGGAATTTCGAGTTGAAACCGCAATACTACACACTCATGGGACAGACACCTTACTATGGGTTATCTCACGAGCATCCTATGGACCATCTGGAGAGGTTCGAGGATCTTATATCTGCTATTAAAGTCGAGGGAGTCTCTGAAGACAACCTCCTATACAAGCTCTTCAAATACTCACTTGCTGGAGATGCTTCGCATTGGGTTAAGCAGTTACCACCAGGATCTCTCATATCCTGGAGCGACATCAAGAATGCATTCCTATGCAACTTCTTTGATGAGGCGCGTGCTGAAGACTTGAGGAGCAAGATCGCTACATTCACTCAGGAGTCCGCAAAATCATTCAGAAGCTCCTAGATCAGATTCAAGTCTTATCAGATAGACTGTCCACACCATGGATTCAAGGAAGTACAACTGCTCAGTACTTTCTACAGAGGCATCGTGGTGCAGTATCAGATGGCTCTTGATGCTTCCAGCAGTGGGAACTTCAACACCATGAATCCAGAGGAGGATGTGAAAGTTATTGAGAACTTAACATCCAGCAGCAGCACCAAGAACACTGATTTTGAGAGGAAGAGATCTGCACCTATTCTTGGGAATGACCAGATGGATGAAGTGAAGTTAAAACTGGACAGTGTTCACAAGCTTCTCAGGAAGCAGGTTGTTAGGGGATTTTTGTGTAGGATTTTTGTGAGTACCACAGAACGATGGACAAGGCTTACTATTTATGCTTAGTTCGTATAAGTTTCAGAGAAATATACTTGAAGAGATGTTTTATTGAGTAAACAAGCAGGAACTACAACGATTGGTGTATAAACCCTAGTTCTAGCCGTCTAACTCTAATATCTAAATCTTGAAGTGTCGATCCCTTGTTTTAGGGTTTGTGTTCCCCTTATATAGTCTTCCTAAGGCGGGCCTTAGTCGGTTGGAGTAGGTTAAACTCTTCCATATTCGGAAATATGGAAGGTTCTCCTTATCGGATGTTATGCGACTAGAGCAGCGGGAGGAGGAGGTATGCGACTTGAGATGTGCCGCGGAGACCTTTGATGCTGAGAAGACTATGGCTGTCAACGGCGCCATAGTGGTGGCTCGTTGGGAGCTAATTAAGGAGTGGCTCAACCATCAGACAGCAGCTGGGATCTTGAAGGTGCGCTGAAGCAATACAAGATGGTGAAGACCTCCGAAGCTGAGTTCCAAGGGCTCCCTACTCCTACCTTCGAGGGAGAGCCGTCGATCCCCAGCGGGACTGAGACCGAGAAGACTTTGGATCCCGTCGCCGATGATCCTCCTGTCTCCTGATCCTTATCTGAACTCTTCAACCCATTAGGGGTTTCTTTTGTGTTGTATCTGCCCTCTGCGAGGGTTTAAAACTTATCTTCAGGCCTTCATGCCTTCTATTTTGTAAAACATTGGCCCTGCTGTGGCCCCTTTTTTCTTTTCAGAAAGCGCCTTCGGATTTTCTAGCTTCTGCGTAGTGGACCCCTTTGGCCATGCACTAGTTTTATTTCCGAAGCGGGACTTTTGTTGATGATCTCCTTTCTTGAGAGATAGCAGTTGTGCTTTCTTCAGAATCGGAGACTTGGGAGTTGGGACTCCGGGGAATAGATCATAGGCCTATTTTGAGATATCGGGGTTGCCCCGGACCTGGAGGCTCCGTGAGGTCGTCTCTTTTTTAGGAACCCGAAGATTATTGATGTGCCCGAAGAAATGGGCTCTAATTCCAGAATTTTTAGAGAATTGACTCTTGGAATCTAGAGAATGATTTCATAATCCAGAGATTGTGTAGAGATTCGAGGGTCGTGGAGGAGGAGCAGAGGCTCTCCTTGGATCGCGTTTGGGACCCGGAGGTCCCCATCAGACCACGAGGTCTTTTATCTGGGACCCGGAGGTCCTTACTCTAGGTCCTGGGACCGAGATTGGGGCCCAGAGGCGATGTAGGAATCCGGAGATTCTCCAGTTAGATCTGGAGATGATGGTTGGAACCCGGAGGTTTCTATGGTTGTGATTATACCCTGAGGTCACATACGAGTGCAAGGTTGTTCCTTAGATCCGGAGATCGTATCGGGGCCCTGATGCACTTGGACACTGAGGTCGCATGGGAACCCGGAGGTTCTTTAGGGATGTAACAACCCCGATGTGCCCTAGGCTGCACAGGGGTTCTATCCTTTTTGCTAGAATCGTATTAGGCCTTTGAGGCCATGTTGGAACCCAGAGGTTTGGATCCGGAGATCTTTTTTTTGGAACCCAGAGGTTCTTCAAAGTTGTTATGACCCCGATGCGCCCTAGGCTGCACAGAGGTTCTAACTTCTTTCGGAACCCTGAGGCCGTATAGGAACCCGGAGGTTCTTCCTTAGACCCTGAGATTTTTGATTGGAACCCGGAGGCTATAGGGGAACCCAGAGGTTCTTCCTTAGACCTTGAGATTTTTGATTGGAACCCGGAGGCTATAGGGGAACCCAGAGGTTCTTCCTTAGATTTTATGCGTAGGACCCAAAATCGTTTGGGGAACCTTGGGTTTCCTCTTTAGATAGGGGGCTCGCATAGAGACCCGGAGTTCCTTGGGAACCCGGAATGTTTTGCTTTTCGCAGGGACCGTACTCCGTGTTCCTAGGCAAGACTACTACAGGTACCTGTTCGGATTTCGCATTATGCCGCTCGGAAGCTGGCCACTATCGAGTTCCTGTGCTGTATTCTACTTCTATAGGAAGTCACTGACATGCTTAGAGGGTGCTGGTGTGGGTGTTATGACACAAGTGCCAGGCTTACGCTGCTTTCCACGTCTGGAGAAGCATGATTTTGATTGCTCCTTGTATTTCACAATAATTTTGCAATGAGTATATACCATGTGTTCCCTATATCGTGCAGCTCATAGGTTTTTAATACAGGTACTTTTCACATTGGTACTCTTGGGACCCCGATGCGCCTTAGGCTGCACAGAGGTTTTAGGTAGTTTTGACAGCATACTCAGGCTTGCGCATACCCATTCCTACTTTATGTCTCATACCCGTTTTGATTCTTTGTGGGCGTGCCACTGTAGTCGTGCCACTTTCATGAGGGTTGGCCAGGATCGGAGGTCTCTGGAGACCTGATCCAGCTCGTATGCCCCTTTAAGTATAATGATTTCCCCTCTACTTTTATAGTAGGAACTATTTTATTATAAGCTTTGTCCGGAGACGTTTAGCATACATAGGAGTAGGAAATCATAATGCTTAAATTGTATATAGTAGTATAGAAATCATGGTCCAGAGACCGTATTAAAAATGATAGGCTTTGAGGTGCAGGGCGTTCCAGCAGTTGGGTTGTATTTTACCTTTGCTATCTTGCAGCCTGTAGGCACCTTCTCTCTACACCTCGGTGACCTTATAGGGTCCTTCCAACCCTGGGGTGAGTTTCCCTGTCGTTTTTTCTGCTCGTCGTAGAACCCAATCTCCTTGCTGGAAGGTTCTGGTTCTGACTTTTTTGTTGTACATCCTGGCGACGTCTTGCTGGTAGGACCAGTTTCTTCATCGAGCGTCCTCTCTTTTTTCGTTGAGCAGGTCAAGGCTTAGTGCCATCAGCTCGTTGTTTTCCTCCTGAGAGGTAGATCCGGAGACCGTTGTTCTTACGTGCATCTCTGTAGGTACAATGGCCTCAGAGCCGTAGACTAGCGAGTAGGGGGTTTCCTCTCTTGCTGTCTTTGGAGTGGTCTGGTAGGCCCAGAGGACTCCGTGTAGTTCTTCCGCCCACTTCCCGTGAGAGCCCTCCAGTCGCTTTTTAAGCATGTTGACCACTGTTTTGTTTGTGGACTCGGCTTGTCCGTTAGACTAGGGGTGTCGGGGCGTGGCGAAAGTTAGTTTTATGCCCCAGTCCTTGCAGAACTTCTTGAAGTTGTGGTTCGTGAACTGGGTCCATTGTCGGTGACGATCTCGTGGGGGACCCCGAAGAGAGTGATTACGTAGGTCCACAGGAACTTGCGGATCTGGAGGTCTGTTATGCGGCTGAGCGCTTCTGCTTCGACCCATTCGGAGAAGTAGTCAGTGACTATCTGAAGGGCCATGGTGAGCGTATGGACTTGAGGTTCTCTGGGGGAACCTTGGAGACTGGAGCGTGCCTTTGACATTGGTCACAATGCTTGGCTTGTCTGTCGGCGTCAGCGGCCATCGTGGGCCAGTAGTAACCAGCCCTTCTGGCTCTGAGCACTAGGCTTCTGCCGCTAGAGTGGGATCCACAATCTCCTTCATGTAGTTCTACAAGGATTCTAGCAGCTTCTCGGGGTGTGACACACTTCAGGTATCGGCCAGCGAAAGATCTCCGGTACAGCTTCTCCTGGGAGATACAATACCTAGCGGCTTGCTTCTTGATCCTTCTGGCCCCGCTACGGCCTTCTGGGAGGGTGTCGGCCTCTAGGTACCGGATTAAGGGGGTCATCCAGGTTTCAGTTTCTTCGACAGCGGAGACCTCCTCTGACGGAGGTTCCTTTAGGGTTGCTGGCCATTGAAGCACGAGAAGAGGGATATTCATCTGGCTACTCGTTTCAATGGCGGACCCTAGATTAGCCAGGGCATCTGCTTTTGAGTTCTATTCCCGGGGGATTTGAGTGAGTTTGCACCTTTTGAAGTTCTTGATTAGTCGCTAAGCGACCGCCAGATACTGGATCATGCTGTCGTCTTTTGCTTGATACTCCCTCTGTACCTGGTTAATTATCAGCTGGGAGTCAACGAAGACCTGGATGTTCTCTGCCCCCATTTGGTGAGCGAGGTTTAGGCCTGCGATCAGGGCCTCATACTCGCTTTCGTTGTTGGTTGCTTTGAAGTTGCATCTCACGGCCCTTGAGGCTGTATTCCCCGTTGGCGAGGTAAGCACTATCCCTACTCCAGCTCCTCTGATGTCGCTGTATCCATCAACGTGTAGGATCCATTCTCCTTCTTCCTTAGTTTCGCCTTGGAGGCGTACCTCCTGCTCTAGACCTGGGAGCAAGGCAAGGGAGAATTCAGCCACGAAGTCTGCTAGGACCTGTGACTTTATAGCCGTGGCGGGTCGAAATATTACGTCGTACTCCCCTAGTTCCACGGACCATTTGGCTAGGCGTCCGGAGACTTCTGGTTTGTGGAGGACTAAGGCCAGCTTTTCGAGGTGGCTGTAGCGGGTCTCCGCGTCGAGGAGGGCCTTGCTTACATATTACATTGGTAACTTCTTGTTCCCCTCCTCGCGAACTAAGACGGCGCTCACGGCGTGTTCGGAGACTGCTAGATATAGCAGCAGGACTTCGCCGAGTAGTGGCTTGGACAGGAGAGGAGGAGTGTTAAGATACGATTTTAGCTCTTGGAGAGCGGATTCACATTCTCCCGTCCACTGGAAATCCTTCGGATTATTGAGAGTCCCGAAAAAGGCGTGAGATTTGTCGGAGAGTCTGGAGATGAATCTGCTCAGGGCTGCCATCCTTCCCATTAGCTTTTGAACCTCCTTGACGTTCTTCGGGGAAGGGATTGAATGAATGGCCCTGATTTACTCCGGGTTGGCTTCGATGCCCCGGTGGGTTACGATGTACCCGAGGAACTTGCAAGAACTGACCCCAAATGAGCATTTAGCCGGTTTGAGCTTCATGTTCTATTTCCTGAGGGTGGAGAAGGCTTGCTGCAGGTGAGATATGCGGTCTTCCGCTTCCAGGGATTTGACCAGCATGTCGTCGATGTAGACCTCCATGGTTCTCCCGATTTGGTCCGTGAACATCATGTTCACCATCCGTTGATAGGTCGATCCCGCGTTCTTTAGGCCGAAGGGCATAACCTTGTAGCAGTAGATCCCTCGGGACGTCATGAAGGATGTTTTCTCCTGGTCTTCTGGATGCATAAGTATCTGATTATAGCCGGAGAATGCGTCCATGAAGCTCATCAGCTGGTGCCCCGCGGTGGCGTCCACCAGCTTGTCGATATGAGGTAACGGGAAGGGGTCCTTTGGGCAGGACTTGTTAAGTCCGTGAAGTCAATGCAGACTCTCCACATCCCGTTCTTTTTCTTGACTATGATGACGTTGGCTAGCCACTCTGGGTACTGCACCTCACGAATGAACCCCGCGTTGAGCAGGCTCTTGACTTCATATGACGATCGCATCCCTCTCAGGGGCAAACTCCCGTCTCTTTTGTCTGATGGGTTGATGTAGGGGGTCCACCTGCAGCTTATGCATGGTGATCTCTGGATCGATCCCAGACATATCTGCGTGGGACCAAGCGAAGCAGTCGGAGTTAGTGAGCGTATTTAACCCGCGCATTAACGCTTGACCAATAATGTCGATCGATATTCAAATAGAATAATCGGTCGACGTTTCGAAATAGTGCATCGATCGATATTCATATAAAATCATCGATCGACACGGGTCAATAGACGAACCTAGAAAGCGAGAGTCTAGTGGTTCGTTTATAAGTGTTAAGCTCTACAAATCATGCATGCAACTTGTTAGGCATCCATATGATTATAATTCCAAATTTCCTGAATAAAAACCCTAAGTCTAGCTATTTCCTTTTAAGTACCAAAACCTCAACCAATCAATCGAGCAATTACTTGCTCAACAACTGCAACTTTACATTTAAATCATTAAACCACCTAGCTTAACAATTCTGATTAGATTTATTAGGTTCCCTAGTTCTCTGTAGATTCGATCCTTATGTACTGCAACTGAATCTCTTGTTGTTTCTTCGTCCTCTTTGTTGCAACTGAACCTCTTCATTTTTGTTTGTCGGTGAGGTATTATTTTTCCTCCTCTTGTGCTGTGTAGTTTTTTTGCTCCAGAAAGTGTGATGTTGGTGACTGATCCGAGTTGATGGAGCTCTTCAGCATTTTGGTGGTGATATCTTTGATTGATCGATTGATAGAATAGTGTAAGGCAAACCAGCTCGTACCGGACTATATGATGTACCACTTCCATCACCAGTCTTTTTTGCACCAACTCTAGTGTTCCTTGTGATCTCCAGGTTCATGGACTCCCCAAAGCTCCTAAATATTGTTGCCATACAAATCTTCATATTTTGGAACTCGTCATGAACCTTGCGTAAGATCTCAGCTTGCACTCCATGGAAGCCCACCACCACATCTTCATTGTATACGTCATCTACAGGCACATGATCGTAACAATCTTGTTGAAACATGTTTTTTTTTTGTGGGTGAAAATGATTTGACACCACAATTAAGTGGTCCGGATCAAATCGATGAAAAACAAATCGCATGATATAATGTTCTGATACCAATTGTTTTTTTTCTTTGACGTCAAAAGGCCATTCTATTACTCAAACTTGAGGTGGTCTGGGTAACCAAACCGGAATAGAACAACCAATAAAAAGTAACTCCCTATGGAAGGATCTAGCAGTCTTAGCTAAACAATCTGAAATTTGATTTCGCGCCCGTGGAACATGAATAATGCTGAAGTCCGGGAAACATATCTGTAGCGTCTCTATCCTCTCCAATTCCGTCGCAAAACTTTGCCACGCCTAAGGGTTCTTTATCATTTCAATCAACTCCTTACAGTCCGTCCCGAAGCTCTGACATGTTGAGTGTTGAAGCATATTCTCCATCGCCAATCGCAGTGCTTCCACTTCCGAATGCAAGGCTGATTCGCGTCGAGTGAAATTCCTTGTTCCCATAAGTTGAATGTTCCCACCACTGTCCATCCATACCCATCCGCATCCACTGAATTGAGGAATAGATGTCCAAGATCCATCTAACAAGCAGATTGTGGGAACCAAAATTCACACCGTCGAGTTTTGTTAATCGGAGGAAAGCCAAGTTAACCTAGCCTTCCCTGAAGGTCCCAGTTATCTGCTCGGCCACGCACAACACAATCAATATGAAAGATCCGAAAGCAATAAATCGTAAAAGAGCGAAAAGAGAACAAAGAGGTCTTATTTCCGAATTTGCGTTTGAGCGTGAACAACAGGTAAGATCCTAGGCCACGAGAGTTGTCGGTATGTTCGCTAGTCTAGCCACCTAAGTTCTAACCTAGTCGAGTCGCAGCTCGGTAGTAAAAACGGAAAAATGCCTACATTGCTCTAAGTATTAAGTTTGCTCTTAGAATGCTCTCCCTCCTCTCTTCGTCCTAGGTCCTCCTTATATACTCCTCCTTCGGTCGGTTTACCTCTTCTCGGGCCGGATTTGTCGCGAAGCGGGCTTTTCTGTATTTCCTTCTTCTTTGTGATTATCTTCGGAAATTTGACATTTATCCCTTCCCGCGGATGCGATAAAACATCATACCAGTTTTTGGGTTCAAGTCTTTTGGGACCAAAGATGGGCCGTTGTCTGCAATTCAGACCCACTTTGGGCCGTATCGAGACTTTAGCGTTTTTACGATTTTACTCGCGAAGTAGCCGTTGGTATAGGCATGGTTTTTCCAACGGAACCCTGTTTCTTCGCATAGCTAAGGCAGTTGGTGTTAAGTTAACCGTAACCTGCTCTTCTACGAAGAATAGGAAACTGTTCGAGAGACATAACCTTCCCAACTTCCCGAATACTTTCGACGATGTTTTTTAGACGGAACATTGGTGTCGTATCCACGGACCCGAAGACTGAGTTACGGAAACTTCGGACGAATATGCATGGTTATGGGATGGAATGGTCCATGCAGAATTGGCCGCGCTCGCCGGACGAGCCGATCTGTGGCACGATCGAGCGAGCGGACCGGCAATACGGCCGTGCTCGTCGGGTGAGATGGCTCGTGTCACGGCCGAGCTTGCCGGTGAGTCGACCGGCAACACGGCCGTGCTCGCCGGGCGAGCTGGCCCGTGTCACGGCCGTGCTCGCCGGGCGAGCTGGCCCGTGTCACGGCCGAGCTCGCCGGCGACTCGACCGGCAACGCGGCCGTGCTCGCCGGGCGAGCTGGCCCGTGTCACGGCCGAGCTCGCCGGGCGATCTGTTTCGGCTGTTCGTTTTCTCGGCTTTTGAAGTTTTGACCAAGATTAGGTTTTTCTAAGGACTTTCGGACATCGATTCCGTCGTGACCGATTTTGACCCCAACATTTAGCCCCCCAGCTAGCTAGGATCCGTGGACCTGGGTGTTAGGTCCTAGCTTGCGGTATGGTCTGTTCTAGGTGGAATTTAGACGTAATCGTTTGTCGAAAGATCGAAGGTGAATAGTAAAAAAGGAAAAAAAAAATTGTATAAGTAAGGGAAGTAAGTTTTTCAAATTCTTTACTCACTTCTTCTCTTAAGAAAAGATTTCTCCAAGATAGGAATTTTTTCTCCAAGATCTCTCTTTGCTCAAAGAAAATGTCTTCAAGAAAAGGATCTTCAAAGAGGAATTCTTCCTCACACTCATCTTCGGGTGACTCTTCTGCCAATGAGGTGATCGCCGCGAAAGAAGAGTTCGAAGTTGAGGAAGAAGCAAAGGATGCGTACTACAAAGCTCTTTGCGGCTCGCCTCTGCCTTCGCAAGACATTCCGATTCCTAAGAGGCCCGTGAGGTCGCCAAACGCACCCCTTGCACCGAGCATGGTCTCTTCCGACTACCTCACGACTCTCAGGGACTTTTACCAGATCCAAAGTGGAGTCGTATTTCGGATCCCGAATGGCAACGAGAGTGCAAAGAACCCTCCGGAAGGTTTCTTTACTTGCTACGAGGCCTTCCTGGTGTATTGCCGTATGTGGTTTCCGATCCCTGGTACCATCGTTCGCGCTTCGCCACTTTGGACTTTCGATTAGCCAGCTAAGCGTTCCGGCCTTGCAGCATTGGCTTGGCGTGTTGATCTTGAGTTACGAGCTAGGAATGGATCTTAACCCTGGCCACTTTGAGGGATTTTGGTTTACGAGAGGAACGGGGATCGATGGCTCATACCGCATGGCGCCAAAGAAGGGTATGGCTATAATTCAGGGGCACACTTCACATCTTAAGGCATGGTTCGAGCGCTTTTTCTTTGTCCGGATAGATGGGGAGTCCGTCGAGGAGAGCTACCTCCACCTATTCTGTCGGGAGTGGAACTTCACCCGTGGTAATACGAATAGCTATATTTTTCGTTTTGATACCTTGAAAACATGCGAAGACGATTTTTTTATTATCTTGCAGTGAACAGGATCCTTCCGCCGACTCCTGCCGATCTTTTTGCCAAGCGAGATCTTCTCCGCAGCAGGCCGTTCTTCTGGAATTCCTTTACCGTCGAACGGATTCGAAGCGCGGTGGAGCTCCATCGATCTTGAGCCGTCTCTCAGCCTCTGGACGTTCCGTATGGCGTAGAACCGGTCATTGATGTCTTGCCTGCTCAGAGGCAGAGAATCAGGTCTCGGAAAGGCAAGGGAGTTGCCTCCGAGAACGTCTTGGGAAACCTTCCGCTGCCAGAATGGAACCCTGGTTTCTCCCCAGGGGAAAGGAGTGGAACCATCGAGGTTCCCCTTCCCAGTGACTTTTTTGCCGACCTTCCTCCCGGTTTTACTACTCATAAGTCGCTGGACGAAGAGTCGAGGAGGAAAGTAGTCGCCGAAGGCTCCAGCTTAATCAACGAGGTTTATCCTTTGAACTTTGATCTAAATTATTTATTTTTTTGTTTCCCTTTCCGATCTTAAGTTCGTGCACGGGATGAGGGTGTTCAATGGGGCGCTCGACGGAAGTTTCCGGGAGTCGCGTATCTCTCACTTCAAAGCCGAGGAGGCTGAAAGGGAACTCTTTCGGTTTCGGAAGGAGGTCGAAGAACAGAGCCGGAGACAGGCTGAGCTCCATTCTCGGGCCCTTTTCCGTGGGGAGAGGAGAGGAAAGAGAGCGATTGTCGCCGAAATGAAGCAGAGGGCTGCTTTGTTTGCCACCGAATTCGAGAGCTTTAAGGATGCTCAAAAATTCGTGGGCGATTTTCGCGAGTGCCGTGGCTCGGTTGCTACCCTCTACGAGTCGCAGAAAGAGGACTTCTCTTTTCCTGCCGAGGTCGCCGAGATGTCGGGTCTTATGATCGGGTGTGCCCATGCCGAATCCTTGGTTCCTCCGATCGAAGGAAGGGTCCGACAGCTTTGGGACTCCATCGAGGTCTCGGAGGACACGGCGGAAGCGGGAACCGGTGTCGGTGATGAAGGTGCCAGAGTTGCGGATGGAGAGGTGGATCAGCCCGTGAGCTCGTTCGGGATCTCCATGTCCGGGTTCCTCGACTTCGAGCTTTGAGGATTGTTGGGATTATTTCCCTTAGTTTTATTTCGAGGTTTGATGTATCTAGGCCGAGTGTGGCCGTATTTGATTTATGTGTGTTATGGCCTTGCGAGGCTATGTGAACTATGTGTTTGAGACCGGCCGTTTGGTGGCTTTGGGTCCTAGCCGTTTTTTGCGGCTTCTATATATATGATGAATGATTGACATTCTGTGCGTTTTAGTTTATACTTCTGCCAAGTGTGAGGGAAAGATACGAGTAGTCACTTCGTATCTTAACTCTTAGTTTATCGTCTTGTTTGTTTGCTCTTACTGAACGAGGGCGTTCGGAAACGTTTAGGAGTTTCGCGAAGTTTCGTGAGCGTATTAGATATAGACGATGGGACATGTTTTTAAGATCTCGTATCATGTCTTGAGATGTTAGTGGACCAGTAGGACTGGGTTTAGGGCAAGACCTAGGTTTACTTTCGGCTCTAAGGCTGTGCGACGACTGATCGGCTCTCGTTTTGCCTGTGGGCGATTTCCACCTGGTTCTTTCCGATTTAAAGTCCGCGACTTGGCGCCGGCTTATATGACTTGTATGGAACGAACCGAGCACTCTCCAGAGACCGTCTGGAGTGCTGACCAAAATTTTGGATTTCTTGTATAGCGCGCTATGGTATCCTCGTCGGAAGTAAGAGAAACTTTACTTTTACGAAAGGTTAGACTACGAGTTCTTTTTTGAGAATGTTTTGGGTTTGTCCGTCGGGGCCAATCGACGGGCAATTTTTAGAGTCGCGGACGGACCGTGTGTTTGGATAATATCTCTCGAAAATATTTACGACATCTCGCTTTTTCCGAAAGGTATATCCTTTGTAGTGAAAAAGTTACGATCTTCGTTTTTAGAGAAAATGTATTTGGTCTTGCTTGACCATTGATACGCAGTGATTGTTGTTTAAGTTAGTTCCCATCCAAGGACTGCTTGAAAGGTATGCGTGTTTGGAGACCCTTGTCTTGGGTGTTTGTCAGGTTAATCTCCGATTGTTGTGGCTTATTGCAAGTGAATCGGGAGACCGTAATAAAATGAGTTTTATTGGAAAAGTTTCGAAAATATCGAGTTCATGTGTGGATATTCGAACTTTGTGGGAATATACGAGTATAAGTACCCACTCCCCCCCCCCCCTTTTTGGAGAGGGGGATAGCTGAACTTGTCAATAGGACAAGCTGCCTACGTACCTCTTTCGAAGATCAAGCCATCTCGTAGTTCTTGTTTGTTGTTGCGGGTGTTCCTACTCGTTGGATAGGGCCGTTTCTGTTACTTCGGCCGTTGAGGCTTTAGTTAAATCGGCGGCCGTTTCGTGAGTCGGGTTTTCCGCTGGTAGGGCGATGGACTCCGGGATCGCGTCGCTGTCCGGAGCCGTTGCCTGGGCGAGTGATTCGGAATCGCTCTTTGTGGAACCTTCGGGAGTACTCTGAGTTTTCTTGACTCGCTTCGTGCTAACTGCAGGGGTGTTCCAAGTTTGTCGTAGCTTATGCTCGGCCAAAAAGCAGAGCCTAGATCGTTTCTGGCATCCCCAGATTACTGCTGTTCCGTTTGGTGTTGGGAACTTGATGCTAAGGTGGCAAGTCGACGGTACCGCCTTCATTGCGTTAATCCATGGGGTTCCCATGATAACATTATAGACGGCCGGGTTATCGACTACTGCGAAGTCAACGATTTTCGTGACTTCCCTTGCCATGACCGGAAGTTTGATCGATCCGAGGGTCATTGACGTTGTGCCCGAAAAACCGGTCTGTGGTTTTTGTTCTGGGATGATTTCCCCGAGTTCTATGTTCATTCTCCGGAGAGTGTCGCGGAAAATAATGTTGACCGTGCTGCCTGTGTCGATGAGGATTCTTCCCACTTTGAGGTCTCGAATCACCAAGTCGATGACCAGCGGGTCGCAGTGAGGTTTATCGAGTCCGACGGTTTCCTCCTCCTCGAAAACAATCGTATTGTTTGGAGCGTTGTCGGTCAGGGACCGAGTCGTCCAGTTAGAACTTGTTTCCGCCTTTCTTCCGTAGGGTTTGATGGATGAAACAGAGTCGCGGTAGAATTGTGATTCTCCAATGATCATGTTTATCCTCCGGCGGGTACTATTGTGTCCAAGGTCATCCTTCCTTCTTCCGTGTTTTTCGCCAGACTGATTTGCACGTGCATCCCTCTCGGGAGACTCTTTATCAGTCCTGGGAGGGCGGTCGGAATCCAGGATGAGGTCTTTTATGCTAGTGACCTTTGAGAGGTCGCCAGCGAGGAGTTTTGCGGCTAGCCTTGCGCCGAGAATTTTGCAGTTCGTAGTGGAATGACCTTCGGTCTGGTGGAACTCGCAGTAGGAGTTGTCCTTATACTGGTTCCTGGACCAGGTGTTTCCGGAGGTCTTCCCTTGTTCGGAATTGATAGTGTAGTTGTGCTCGCCCTGGATATCTTCTCGCTCGTGGTGGACATACTTGTCGTTTCGAGAGCTTTTCTTTTTCGTGGGCGTCTTCTGCGGGTTGTACTTCTGGGAGAGGATTTTCATCTCCTCTTCGATTACGATAAAGTCCGTTGCCTTATGAAGAGCATCCTGAATCGTTCTCGGTTTTTCGAGGGATACCTATTGCCAGAATTTCGACCGGTACCAGAGAGTTTTCTTCAGAGCATCGATCGCTACTTTGTCGCCGATCCCGGTGACTCTTGCCATTACTAGCTTGAATCTGTTCATGAACTCGCAAAGTGGCTCGTTTTCTCTTTGAGACCGGCTCCAGAGATCGACGTCAGAGGTTTCTCTGTCCATGAACATGGAATACTTCTTGAGAAACTCTGAAGCAAGTTGGCGGAAACTTCCGATGGAATTTCGTTTTAGGTGAGAAAACCATTCGAGCGTGGCTCCTTTGAGGTTTTCGATGAAGAGGAGGCAGTAGCCAGCGTCTCATTCGCGTTCCTTGAGTTTGCACCTCGCCATCACGATCTGGAAAGACTGCATGTGCGCTTTCGGGTCGGTGGTGCCATCGTAGATGGGAATTTTGATCTTCCCCCGGTCCGAGAGGTTGGTCTCAGTAATTCGGGCAGTGAACGGGGTTTTGCGTGCTTCCTCGAGAAGTCTGTCGATCTCGGGCGCAGCGCTTGTCGCGTGGTGGATTTGTGATTTCACCGCTTTCACCTCCGCTGCGGTTTTTGCGATGTACTCGCGGAGATCGTGGATCTTATCAGGGTTTCTGGCAGCCTTGCGAGCTTGTCTGTGTTGGCCGCGGTGGATCCTGGCCTGCTTCTCGGCCAGCTCCTCCTGTTCTACCCAATAGAGGTTTTCTTCTTCCTCGGTCATGGGTTTTTCAAAGGACGCGTCCTGCCGAGCGGACTGGCTTCGCGTTCTTCTTGGGTGGATGTCAGCACCGTCGTCCAAGTGATCGGACTGGTCGCTTATATCCAGGTCGATGCGCTCGATTTCTCCTCCTTCGTTGCTCCCGGTAGGAGGTGGAAGGTTCTTCGTAGTTGGCTGTGCACCTGGCTGGAGCGTTTCATCAGGGTTTTGGCCTGAGGAAGCCTTGTCCGTGTGTGCCGCTCGATTGCCCGGAGTTTCAAAATCAAGTCTTCTGCCGCTGTGGGCTCTTGTGGTTCTGCGCGGGGCTTTGCTCATGGTCTTCGCCGTTAAGGTTTCCACCTGTTTTGCGAGAAAGGCCACGAGTTTTCCTTGTTCGTCCGTCTTTTTCTGAGCGGAGGCGAACATTTCCTTCATCTGGTCTAGTATCGCGGTGTCGGCAGTGACCGTTGATACGTTTCCAGCTGGATTTTTATCAGCGTTGGCATCGACGGGAGTCCCATTGTGCGTTTCCAGGTCTTTGTCAGCGTTGGTCGTCATATCGGACTGAGCGTGTGTGGTTGCGAGAGAGATAGATCCGTACCATCCCCTCCTTCTAGCGCGAAACTATGGGAACCGAAATTCACACCGTCAAGTTTTGTTAATCGGAGGAAAGCCAAGTTAACCTAGCCTTCCCTAAAGGTCCCGGTTATCTACTGGGCCACGCACAACACAATCAATATGAAAGATTCGAAAGCAATAAATCGTAAAAGAGCGAATAGAGAACAAAGAGGTCTTATTTCCGAATTTGCGTTTGAGCATGAACAACAGGTAAGATCCTAGGCCATGAGAGCTTTCGGTATGTTCGCTAGTCTAGCCACCTAAGTTCTAACCTAGTCGAGTCGCAGCTCGGTAGTAAAAACGGAAAAATGCCTAAATTGCTCTAAGTATTAAGTTTGCTCTTAGAATGCTCTCCCTCCTCTCTTCGTCCTAGGTCCTCCTTATATACTCCTCCTTAGGTCGGTTTACCTCTTCTCGGGCCGGATTTGTCGCGAAGCGGGCTTTTCCATATTTCGTTCTTCTTTGTGATTATCTTCGGAAATTTGACATTTATCTCTTCCCGCGGATGCAATAAACCGTCATACCAGTTTTTGGGTTCAAGTCTTTTGGGACCAAAGATGGGCCGTTGTCCGTTGGTATAGGCATGGTTCTTCCAACGGAACCCTGTTTCTTCGCATAGCCGAGGCAGTTGGTGTTAAGTTAACCGTAACTTGCTCTACTACGAAGAATAGGAAATTGTTCGAGAGACATAACCTTCCCAACGCGGCCGTGCTCACCCGGCGAGCTGGCCCGTGTCACGGCCGAGCTCGCCGGTGACTCGACCGGCAACACGGCCGTGCTCGCTGGACGAGCTGGCCCGTGTCACGGCCGAGCTCGCCGGGCGATCCATTTTGGCTGTTCGTTTTCTCGGCTTTTGAAGTTTTGACCGAGATTAGGTTTTTTCTAAGGACTTTCGGACATCTATTCCGTCGTGACCGATTTTGACCCCAACACAAATATTACCCAAGCTTATGACTTGGGAAACCTTAGGGTTATTATCTTGTACCACTGGTTGTATCACTTCGTTAGCGTCAAACCAGGCTTTGCATTCACTTTCTGCATGTCGAACTATCTCCAAAGGATCTCGATCTATACCCCTAAAAAGTTTGTCATTCCTAGCATTCCAAATATACCATATTATCCAGGGATAAGGATCCCTGTCTAATTCTGGCTCAATAATGCTATTCTTCCTCCAAAATAGATAGTCCATATTTGTGTAGACGCTTGACACTGGGAATGTATATGGGCTTGTCGGAGTCGACGATAATGACCAAACTTGGAGTGCTGGCGGACATTCAAAAACGGCATGGGTTACGGTTTCCTCTAGTTCTACACATCTTGGATAGTAGTTGTCACACTTCATATTACGTCTTGTTAAGTTTCTCGTTATTGCCACATGACCAGTTAACATTTACCATATAAGATGACATATCTTCTTCGGCGCCTTTATCTGCCAAGCAAAGGCTTGGAGCTTAGTGATGCTCGGCTCTAGAACTTCCTTCTCGGCCGCTGGCTTTAATACATTCTGAGCAACCCAATATCCAGATTTAACCGTGTATTGGCCATTTCTTGTGTAGTTCCAGCAGAAAGTATCCCGACGATGAGTTGAGTTTATGGCTAAACTCCTTATGAGAGGTATGTCCTCAAGACTGACATAATTCTCCAATAGACCAATGTCCCATTCCTTCGATACCTGGTCAATAAGATCGCTGACTCTCATATTCGGGTGCATAACTGGCGCTATGGGGATAGCTGGTCTCGCAGGGGTCGTTGGAACCCACAGGTCCTCCCACACCTTGACTTCATACCCTGAATGTATCTTCTGTCTGATCACGAGTAATAACAACTTCCTTGCGGCAGAAATGCTTGTCCACACATAGGATGGGCTGGTAACAGTGTTCGCTCTTAGTGGAGAACTCAGTCTATAGTACCTTCCCCTCAAGACCCGTGCAACCAAAGAGTCTGGGAATTGAACTAGCCTCCATAATTGTTTTGCCAATAGCACCAGGTTGAACTCATGGATCATCCGGAAACCGATCCCACCCTCCTCTCTTGGTAGGCAAACGTTTTCCCATTTTGCCCAGTGTATTCCTCTTTTTGGTGGATTTAAACTCCACCAGAATTGTGCAATGGCACTGGCAAGGTTTTCACATATCTCCAATGGGAGCAGGAAAGTAGACATCACGTATGTCGGTAGAGCAAGTAAAATGGATTTTATCAGCACTTCCTTCCCACCTTTCGAGAGCCATCTGCCAGTCCATCCATTCACTCTATGCATCAACTTATCCTTTAGAAATGCAAAACGTTTGCACTTGGAACCACTTATGTCTTCTGGGATACCAAGATAGGTTCCCATTCCTCTCTCTCTCGTTCTGTATTCCAAGCACATCTTTAAGCTCTTGTCTAGTAGTCGCATTATCCGCTTACCAAAGAGTAAGGACGATTTATAAAAGTTAATACATTGTCCAGATGCTTTGCAATATTTCCTAACTACTTTCATTACTTCTTCACATTCACGGGGCTCCGCCTTACAGAAGAAAAGGCTATCATCAGCAAAGAGAAGGTGGGATACCGACAGACACGCGCGTGTGATGCGCATCCCTGTTATCTTCCCTTGGATCTCTGCTTGATTAAGAAGGCTAACGAGCGCTTCCTTGCATATAATAAAAATGAAAGGAGACAAAGGATCTCCTTGACGTAAACCCCTACCTGGAACAATATTTCCTCTTGGCTCTCCATTCATAAGAACCTTATATTTCACCGACGTAATACACCGCATTATCCAGGTGATCCATGTCTCTGAGAACCCCATCTTTCGCATGACAACTTCAATAAAGGACCATTCCATCATGTCGTATGCCTTGCTCATGTCTGTCTTGATGGCCATCCTTTTACTGCGTCCACTAGGTTTAGTTCTGAAAGCGTGGAACATCTCCTGAGCAATCATAATGTTGTCAGAGATCTGTCTCCCAACAACAAAAGCTGACTGAGTCTCCGATATCAATCCTTGTAGCACTCTCTTTAATCTCTGGCATAAGACCTTAGAGATTATCTTGTAAGTGACGTTAGAAAAGCTAATGGGTCTAAACTGAGCCATATCATTAGGCCTCCTTGTCTTCGGGATGAGACATATATTTGTATCACTCAGTCTAGTCGCCACCGTCCCCTCGAAAAGGAATTTATTGACCATAAGAGTCAAATCCTCCTTTACTATATCCCAGAATTTCTGATAGAAAAGCACAGTCATCCCATCTGGTCCTGGGGCCTTTTCTGGATGCATAGCAAAGAGCGCCAGTTTGATCTCCCATTCGGAGACTGGAGCTGTAAGGTTATCATTCATAGCACCAGTGATCGACGCTGGAACTTGAGAAAGTGCGTCTTCAATATCCTCTGGATTCGATGACTCAAAGATTTGTCTAAAATAACTACTAGCAATGGCTACTAATCCTTCTTCATCCTCAACTATGTTTCCATTCACATCTAGGAGCTGTGTGATTTTATTTCTTGATCTTCTTTGCTTCGTTAAGGCATGAAAAAATTTCGTATTTCTGTCCCCTTCTCTCAGCCAAAACACCCGACTCTTCTGTTTCCAGAACAATTCTTCTGCTTTAAGAGCATCAGAGAGTCCCTTCAACGCTGCAGCAATTTCCTCAGTTGTAGCGTCATCATCAGCGTACAGACCCTCCACCTTTTCCTTAAGCTCCTCCACCAATTTAGCCGAGTTAACATTATGTTGTCTCCTCCATTCGCTCAAGGCTCTTCTACAACTGGATATATGTTCCATAATAGTCACATGAGGAGGAAGATAAGAAGATTTCCATCCCTCAAGAATAACTTGCCTTAGCTCCTCATTATCCAACCATCTTTTATCAAACTTAAATTTTCTTGATCTCCTCATTGGCTTTATGAGGATGTCTGCAAGAATCGGACGATGATCCGATCTCCATAGCCTCATATACTTCACAGTCGAGTGTGGAAACTTTTCATGCCAATCTGTGTTTCCTACTGTTCTATCTAAGCGACATCGAACAATTGTTCCTCCTGCTCTCTTCCCTACCCAGGAGAGCATGTCCCCCGTGAAAGGAAACTCTAACATCCCACATTCATTAACCATTTGCTTAAAAGGGAGGAAAGAACTATCAGGACGTTGTCTCCCTCCTTCTTTCTCATTATGACATGTGATTTCATAAAAATCTCCTATCATGAACCAAGGTCCATTTCTTGTTGTTGAGAAACGCGTAAGACGTTCCCAAACTTGATCCTGTCTTTCAAGTACAGGGTCCCCATAGACAAACGTCATATAGACTTTTATTCCATCAATGACTGCTTGAATGTCAGTCATACGGCTATTCGAAAATAAAACATTAACACGAAATTCATCCATAAAAAATAAAGCTAAACCTCCACTGAGTCCAAGTGGCTCAACAGTAAACAACTGATCAAATCCTAAGTCGGCCTGAATGTTTTGCAACACCAGCCTTCTGCTCTTCGTCTCAGAAAGGAACACAAGTCATGGGCGATGCTTCTGATACATCTCTGTAAGGCGTCAAACTGTGAGGTCGTTCCCAATCCCTCGACAGTTCCAACTGAGTGTCCTCATATCTGATCGTGGGATGGATTTTTGGAACCCATAAAACCATCACTTGTTGACGAAACACCTCTAAGCTTTTTTGAACTTTGGTGGTGACACCTTGATTTTCCTGCATCAACCTGAGACGATGTCGAACGCTTCCGAGGAGATCCCCGACGAAGAATCTCAAATTTCCTACTCGTAATGCCCAAAGAGGCATTCGGTTTTGCACCATTCCGCCTGCTCCTAGACACTTTGTCATCCGATCTTCCTATCTTGAGTGAAGCTTGACGAGAACCCGAACTCTCCATCTCCGTAAGTTCCTGACCTAAGAGATTATCATCTCGCACGTAACACTCCATCATCTCACCATCGTGCTGATCAGCAATCTCCATATCGCTAAGGGCACCTATGATCTGCTTATCCTCAACTCCATCTTGTAGCTCCTGATCACTTAAGGCAGGGAAAGAAAGAGCTCAAGTGGCATCCTTTACACGTTTAGTTACATTCTCTTCCATATGGAGATCAACCCTAGATGGTGTAACAATGGTACTGACCAATCTTCTTGTTAACGGAGCCTTTGGTGATCGTATTGCCTCAGAACTCTGTTTGCCATCACTTCCTGTACCCGTCGAGTGTTCATATGGAACAATGTCTCGGCTAGTAATGGGTGGCTCCATACGATATCCTTTCTGTTCTCTTAGAGATTTCTGTCTCCAAGTTAATGCGGGTTTTCGGTCATATAGACCTGAATCAACGCGTGATCCACCATATCTATTACCCCTCGAATGATCGTCCCGTCTACGCATGATCCTATCAGAATGAGAGCGGCGATAGTTGCTTTCCTCATCATACTTCCTATCGCTAGAATCATATCTCGAGCTGCGAGATTGTTTGTACCTGCCGTGGCTTATCTCATTACCATAACGAGGTTGCATTCCATTATTCTGATGCGAGATAGACTGATTGTGCCTCTGGTCCAAAAGGAGTTGCACTCGAGTGAAAACATCTTGTCGCTCTGTCTGTGGTTGTATCCTATTTTGGACTTCCAACGACGGGTAATACTCCTTCTCATGAGTTAACATACCACAGGTTGAGCAATGTTTGAACAACATTTCGTACTTGATTTCCAACGTGACCTCATCCCCTTCTGGCGACTCAGCCTTACGCGAGAACTTTAAAGGCCGACGGGTATCCACCTCAATGAGCATACGACCCTCGGTATGCTCCACTTTGTCGACATGTCCCAATCGCGAACCTATATTGCACAGATTCCGATCAGTCCATAGGTGCAAAGGGATCCCTATCAGACGCACCCAAAATGGGATTATCCATGGATAGTCGTCGTGAACAATGGGCTCCCAACGGACCAGCACCACCATACAGAAATTAAAGTGGAACGGTCCATGCCGAAGAACCGACTGCAGGTCTTCTTCCGTGGTGAAGTTTAAAAGAAACTTCCCATTACCCAAATCATTAGCCGTAATGCGATCAGCTAAACCCCAATGCGAAGGTATTTTATGGAGGAGTTTCTCCACGTTTTGTTTCTTTGGATTAAGGATCTTTCCAATCAATGACAAGCTGAATTCATCAAGGATTGTCGGATCATCCTGGCTAGTGAGCTTGATCGGTTCATTGATTCTGAGAACTAGAAATCCATTTATTCTGAGAATATGTGTTCTCAACGATGATTCTGAGAACTAGAAATCCATTGATTCCAATGGAAGACAAATGTGTTCTCAACGAATTTAAAAAGACATTGATCTTAGGCATTCTTAGACTAAATGTGTTCTCAACGAATTCCTTTGTCTTCTTAAATTCGTTGAGATCACCTATGATCTACCAAAAACAAGGAACAAAAAAAAGAAATCTCTTAACTTTTATTAATAAAATACAAACTTAAGTCTAAACGGCTATATATAATAAAATCGAAAACCCTAAAACAATAAAGATAATTATCTAAATAATTAATAGAACAAATAATAAGATAATTGGAAATATTCCAAATACTTATCTACATCATCCCCGAAAACTTGATTCTAGGGTACCATCAGGTGGCAATTGGTTTGTACAGAAGCGGTTTGTACAATCAGGTGGCAATTGGTTTCCTGATGTAGCGGAAGCAGCTCTGATACCAACTGATATAGTGGAAGCTTTATAGGATAGAAATAGAGATCCGTTGATTATGAGAATACCCGTAAAACTAGAATAATCACAAAGATCTTATTTAGTCTAAGAATACCTAAGATTAATGTCTTCTTAAATTCATTGAGATCACCAATGATCTAGCCAAAAACAAGGATTAATGAGAAATCTCTTAACTTTTATTAATCAAATCAAAAACTCATAAATTGAATAAAAACTTAAGCCTAGACGGCTATATATAATAAAACCATAAAACCCTAAAACAATAAAGATAATTATATAAATAACAAATAAAATAAATAATAAATATTTGGAAATATCTCAAATATTTATCTGCATCATTCTCTCCGAGTTGGAGAAGATTCGTTGTCGAATCTTAACCGTGGTCTTCAATTCCAAAACCTAGTCCACGAGAACCAAACTTCTCTTTTTCTTTTTTCTTAACTTTCCAATGACAAAAATCTTCACGTCGCCTAACCAGCCGGTGACAAAATTCTTCGCACCACCAAGTATATTGTTGCTTTGTGTCAAGGGACCTTATTTGCACGGCAACATTAGGAAAAGCTTTCAACGTGTCTTCTCCATATATTGTTCCAGTCATCATAGCATGCATGGTATGTGGACTTTGTTAGATTCTCCACGGGATTGACATAGTCCATGTCATAGATATCTTCTACCAATACCAAACAATGAAGTGGATCGTTTGAAAGATTCTTCGTAGTCTGATTTTGGAGAAAGATCTCTTCATCTTCATAAATATCTCAAATTGGATCTTCATGAATTTCTCTCAGCTCCTCACAGAGATCATCACATGAAACAAACGGATTATTATCCGTAGGATAGTAAAAGCACCCAAACGACATGGTAACGAAGGAAACAGAATCGAGTTTTGATTAAGAAAACAAAACACCAGCTCTGATACTAGCTGATGTAGCGGAAGCTTTATAGGATAGAACTAGAGATCCGTTGATTCCGAAAATACCCGGAAAACTAGAATAATCACAAAGATCTTATTTAGTCAAAGAATACCTATGATCAATGTCTTTTTAAATTCGTTGAGAACACCAATGATCTAGCCGAAAACAAGGATTAAAGGGAAATCTCTTAACTTTTATTAATCAAATCATATTCCCAAAACCTAGATCAATGTAGCGGAAGCTTTATAGGATAGAATTATAAATCCGTAACACATAAGATATTCAAATCAATGCTCTGATACCAATTGTTAAGAGTGAACCTAATCACCCCTTTGATACCTTATAACACAAGTTGTTTTGATACCAATTAATGTCCCTCCTTAAAGCTAAGATAGTTTGTAAAAAACAAACTAATAAAACAAAACACAATTTACTACAATTTTCTCTTCTTCTCTTTCATTTAACGTACACTGATCTTAAATACAAAAAAGATTAACTTACTAACATGTCAATGTGGTCTAACACATCCGGAAACACAAATCCCACTAAACATAAACATAAATAAAGATTAACGTTTCGAAACCATTATTTTGATCTAAGGCCACGTCATCTTCTTCTCCACATTGTATCTCATCACTCCATAGATTTCTTCTGGATGGAATCAGAGTCAGTTTTTAATCTATGTAAACATCACATTCTGGAAAGTTCTCACCACCATCCAAGAATGATAAAACCATGGAGACCAAATAGTTTACTTTACTTGCCTATATATGAGCCTCAGACGATGGACTATAATCATTACAATCAGGTGGTTATATTAGAAACAAAAATCATTGATCACATCTAAGTGTTTATTCTGACATATCTTCTTCAATTCCTTTATTGGTTCTTCCCTGAAGAAGATGGTTGAGAAACGGCGGCAAAACGGTTCTAACAACTGCAACTATCTTTTGGCCGACAAAAACTGGATTTCAGTTTTGTTACAATGTATCTTGTGATTCTGTGCTTGATGAGAATGATTTTCTCAGCTAGAGAATTAATGTGCAGATTCTTTTAACATGCAAATAAGTTAAACATTGTAAATTTATCATCAAAGCTAACTTACCACCCAGTTCTTGAGAGATGTTTTATAAACATCACAGAAAACTAACCACATTGAAAATACATCTCCATATTTTCATTATTCACTATATGCTTTTATAAATCTAAAACTAAAAATAGTTATAAAAGAGACTATAATAATTTTTGTATTATCTCAACCACTCGAACTAGAAAACTCTGTCACAATTGTTAAGAGTTTACACAAATAAGCTAATGACTTATGACAAAAAAAAAATATGTTTTCTATAATATGCAATCGCATAATATCATCAATACACTTTAATTCTTATCTCAACTACATTCTGATACATAATAATATAACTATTTTGCAAATATACACATTCTTTAACACAGATAAATATCTTATTAGCTTACATATATTTTAAAAGACAACGTGCTATATTTGGAAAAAATTTAATTGGATTTTTGGAAGTAAACAAATCTCGCGCTTTAAAAGCGCGGATCAAAATATAGTATGCTATTAAAGTAACTGTCTACCATGTTTGGTGGTTTCTATCTAGATGAAGAAAATGAATCTAACTGAATTATAATAATACTCTCATTATGTTCTCAATAAAATTTATAACTGATATGTTGCTGATATGTAATCAATGTAGTGCGCTGAGAATGGAGTATCTGCGAAGGAATCCACTGCGCTTCTCCTGATAGGTGGAGATTTTCGAGTAATGCGCGTACTGCTTCAAATTTCTAAGAGAAGACCTCTTTTAGGTCGGAAGTTTCTACTGGCTTTTTGGTTACAATTGTCTCATACATCTCTGTGTCCGTGTCAATTTGTCTTTATCCACCGGTAGGTTGACGGGGTCCGCATTCGCGGTGGTAGCTCCTTCTGCTGGCTCTCCATTTATTGGAGGAGTTGGCGTGATCATGTTCTCTCCTCTAGCCGGAGTTGAATAGGTATAACATGGGATCAAATTCTGTGGCGTTTACTTCTTGCAGCATTGAGGGCTGAGTTTTCACACGGGGAATCCAAGTTTTCAGCTTTGAGTTGTGAACTTCTTTATGCTTACTCCAACCCAAATTCGGAAAACACGACCTGAATGCCTAAAGCTATATAGCAAGAGAAGAAGTGTCCTACTTTAGACATGAAAACACGACCTGAATGCCTAAAGACGATAGCAAGAGAAGAAGTGTCCTACTTTAGACATGAAAACTTACATTCTAAACATGGAAAGTTTTGGTTGCTTCCTATGCAACGAATCTGGTCTTGCTGATATTCTTGCACTGATAAAATTATCTGAGCAAACTGAAGGTCACAAATAGTATGTCACTCAAAAGTCTTAACACTCAAAAATGAACTTTCCGAGGGAAATAACATTTGTAATAATAATAACTAAGAATAATCTTTGTCACTCAACTTTGAATCTGTATGTTGCAACAGCCGGTTAGTGAGAATCATATACCAGATAGCCTCTTGGAGAGACTACTCTGTGATAATAGAAAATTCCCACCAGCTTGTGCAAACGTTGGAGGGTGTCTAGGACAGGTTCTCTATCTTACTCATCCCCAAACATTTGAACTAATCGAGGAGTTTGTTAGTTAGGTGCTGTTCGTTTGCTCACCCAGGTGATCCATCTGGATGAAGATGCAAATTGATCTTCGTTTTGTATATTAAAATATTACATCCAGATGGATCACCCAGCTGGATTTTTAAGAATTCATCTCAAATTCTCACTCAAATGAGGGTGATTCTTGATGGTGAATCTGGATGCAGATGCATCTAGTTCAGTCCAAAATGATAAATGACAAAAATAACCTTTTAAAACAATAATATTCTTTTCAAACCAAAAAATCTTATTTTTTGCAGATAAATTTTTCCGTCAAAATCGCAAAAACGCATTTTTCGTCAAAAACACATTTCCCGTCAAAACCGCAAAAACGTATTTTCCCGCAAAACCCGCAAAACGCATTTTCCCGCCAAATCCGCAAAAACACATTTATCCGCAAAAACGCATTTTCCCGACAAAACCCAAAAAAGCATTTTCTCGCCAAAACCACAAAAACACAATTTTCCTCCAAACCCGCAAAAACGCAATTTTCCGCCAAAACCGCGAAAACACACTTTCCCGCAAAAACACATTTTCCGTCAAAACCGCATAAGCCCATTTTCCCGCCAAAACCGTAAAACGTATTTTTCCGCAAAAACCGTAAAACGCATTTTCCCGCAAACCCACAAAAATACATTTTTCAGTCAAAACCGCAAAAACACATTTTCCCGCAGATCGCAAAAATGCATTTTTCCGCCAAACCCACAAAAACGCATTTATCCGTCAAAACCGTGAAAATGTATTTTTCCACAAAAATGCATTTTCCCGTCAAAACTGCAAAAATGCATTTTCCCGTCAAAACTGCAGAAATGCATTTTTCCTTCAAAACCGCATAAACACAATTTTCCGCAAAAACGCATTTTCCAGCCAAAAATCGCAAAAACGTTGTTTTCCGCCAAAACCGTAAAACACAATTTTCCGCCAAAATCGTAAAAATGTACTTTTTCGCCAAAACCATAAAGCATTCTTTCTCATCAAAACCACAAAAACACATTTTTCCGCCAAAACCGTAAAATTGCTATTTTCCCGCCAAAATATAAAAACAAGTCTATCGTAGTCATTTATTAATAAGTCTACCCAAATGAAGATGCAAGTTAAAAATAAAAAGCAAACTAACATAGTTGCATTCAGATGATTCATCTGGATGCATAGACGAAATACATAAACGAACAACACCAAAATGGAGCATCTAGATAAGACATCTAGATGGAACATGTGGATACATCTTTCAGATGTACAAACGAAGAGGACCTTATTAGTGCTCATTTACTAAGCAGCGCTATGTGACTTAAACGAAAGATTTGTTGCACACACATCTTACATGAGGTGATAAAAGCGATATCAGGGAAGGGAGAGCCATTGAAGAACTTTGTCTACTTTGATGCAAAGGTTCGGAAAGGCTTATGTAAAACACGAATTTTCCAAAATAAATAATAAAAATAATAATCATGAAATCCTCATTTATTAATCTTCATGAATCGTCTCCAAACACCATAAATTAAATAAATAGCCATAAATCTAAATAACATAATAAATCCCGAAAATATCGATAAAAGCATAAAACCGCAAGTCTGAAAAAGAAATGAAATAGAACTCCCAAAGCACCAGCCCGATAGCAATCACTCCTGCTCGTTAGTCTCATCTGAAAGGGGAAGGAATAGGAGGGGTGAGCAACAGGGGAGTTACTCTGTGAGGTATGGGATGCTAAACACGCAAACCACTGACTTGAGTAATAGAACTCCCACTATGGTAGTTTAGCTCTAACATGAACAAACAAGACGCCTAAAGCATAACACAAACACAACACAAACAATGCGATGATAGCATATAGCTAGTCCATACACCCCGCATCTCCTCATATGGATATATAATACGTAGTGTCGCTAGTACAGTCTATCTCTGTACCCCCGCCCTCTCAAGTAGCGTCCATGGTACAAACGTCTCTGCACCACACACCCGCACAAGTAGCATCGCAAGTTCAAACGTCTCTGAACCCCTGCCCGCACAATCAAAGTAGTGTCGCTAGCCCAGACATCTCTGAGCCCCCGCCCGCGCACATAGTCCCTACTCATAGCTATGTGTACATACATATATATATCGTATCTCTTAACATCACGCAATCAATCAACGGCTGAATCCTCTAGACCCCTAGTTTCATTTTATAGTGAATGAACTAACTAACAATCAAGACTCAATTCAAACAGACGGATCATGATTGGAAATCTAAACTACGATAGAGAGAATTCTACACTGGTACGGGATTTACGGAATAGACCATCACCTTTGCCATGGGTTCTGAAGAAACCTGAGGAAACGCCGAATGAACTTTGACGGCTCTAACAAAGCAACTCCGGAGCCCTCTGAAATTAGATCAATATGATATTCTGGCAGAGCTGAACCATAGAGCAAACAGATGAATAACTCAAGCACTGACCGTTAACTTTTAGATCCCTCTGGTCATAATGTATTCCTATATGTCCTCTATCCATAGACACCAAGTTTACTCCGATCGGACACCATTTGCTTAACCAAAGTAGCTTCATCTCCAGGCTGGTCGTAAACGCAAACTGCACCAACACCTCTCACGAAAACAAGCATAACTCTCAGAAAATAACTCGGAATAACGATCCGCTTGCAGGAAAAGATAGATAAGATAATTAACTACTTACTGACAAATTTCCAGACTGAAAGATTTTGTTTCTGTTGACCGTTTCTCACTTACACCGAGACTGGTCGGAACTGTCTCTGCAACTCAACAGCTTTATTCTTTGCCAAGAAGAAACGTCAATAACTTTCTAAACGTACGTCTATTTGACGATCGGATAGATGATCTGAAAAGCTGGCATCGAGATCTTTCCAATGATATCTCGTCCGTTTCCTGGTTTCTTCTGTATCAAGGGTAAAACGCTAATGAAGTTGACTGTTCGCGGATCCGATCTGTAGATATCAGTCCCAAAGAAACAACCATAACTCTTAGATAAAAATTCCAAATGACAATCTGATTTCTGATACACATAGATCTATGAGTGTAGAACATAACCTCAAAATTTAGCTTCGAAATACTCATATTTGATCGATCGTTCTTCTATTCTCCCAAAACGTGTCTGCAGAGCTGTACTCTTTCTTTTCGGATGGTATGATGGCTTCTCTTTCATGGTGGCTATTTGTGGCTGTTCCGGTGACATTCCGGCAGGGCTTTGCCATCTCCAAAAGTTTCTGTCAGAGGCCACCACGAAATCTCATCTTAAATAAGAAAATTTTAGGGTTTTTCTTCAATGTAATTGGGTCTTACAGGGCTAAATTTTTTCGGGTCCAGATTTGTCTCGTTACAGCGTAATCCAGCTAACTAACACGGTCCATCTTCTGATCTTTGTAGACTACAGTAATCATTTCCTTTTTTATCGTTCGAATTCCTGTCAAGCCTTAAGGTGTTGATTCTGGGATTTTTCCTGTTATTAGTTTTTTTGTTTCTTGGTTTAGAAGTTTTCCTTTCGTCACTGGCATCTCTGTAATTAACAGCAACTTTGAAAGCTTCGGAAACCTTCTAGAACTGTCAAACGAAACCTTAACCTGTTTGTTCTGTATTACTTATTCTTCTTTGGGCTCACACCTTGTTTGTACCAAAAAAAAATGGAGTTGGAATTGTAAACCGGAATTTTGCATAAAACCGAGTTGAGTTTTTATCGGTTACTACAATATGTTAGAGTGAGGACAAATGTTGAGCTACGTAGAAGATGCCAAACTACGATTTGGAGATTCTTTTTCGTTTTCCGCCCTTAAATATTTAATAATGATTCCAAGAGAGTGACATCTAAACAGAAGCATACTCGAGAAGTGTATAAAAGTATAACTGCTCTCTCTTGAACGAGAAGATACACAAGGTCAAGCAAGGATATGGCTTTGATCAACAAGATCCTTAACATCTTTCTTCCTATTGTCACGTTTTCGCTTCTTGTAGTGTTCATGCCAATTTCAATATTATTCAGTCTCTTTGGCTTCATAAGGAATAGCAAAGAGTCCGACAAAGTCAGTGGAAAAGTCGTCATCATCACCGGATCTTCCTCAGGAATTGGTGAGGTCAGTGAGTTCTTACCCGTGTTTTCAAAGTCAATGATCAAAAGCTTTGGCCAATGGTTAAAGAAAATAAACATTTATAAATTTTATAATTTTATAATTGTGAAGCACCTTGCATATGAGTACGCACGTAGAGGAGCATACTTGACGTTAGTAGCTCGGAGAGAGGATCGTCTCCGACTTGTGGCTAATCGGTGTCGGAGGCTTGGATCACCCGACGTTGCCGTAGTACGTGGTGATGTCTCAGTCATTGAAGACTGTAAACGTTTTATCGAAGAAACCATCTCTCGTTTTGGAAGACGTGAGTTGTTTTTGGGTTTGGACAACAAATATTTTTTTCTTTTTAAGATCAAACAAAATAAATCTTGTCACCATTGTGGTGATGGTTGCAGTGGATCACCTGGTGAACAATGCGGGAATTGCGGAGGCCAAGTTTTTCGAAGACTATTTACAAATCTCTGATGTTCTTCCCATTATGGTAAACTAAGAAACAATGAACCAATCAAATCAATAATCAATAATAGATAGTAATTTAGAGTGATTATAGTTTAGAAACGTAATTGATAGGTTTATACATACATTATAACTTTTAGTTTATAGTTCCTTGAAATTATTTTCTACAACTGATTTAATCTACATTTTACGAGTTAAAATTACGGAAAATCAAATGTGTATTTATTATATAATCCATAAAAAATCTCAGTGAACGTTTACATAGCATTGCTGTCAATAACAATTTGCAGAATACTAACTTTTGGGGACCAGTTTACACGACACATTTCGCTATACCACATTTAAAGAAAACCAAAGGAAAGATAGTGGCGGTCGCGTCGCCTGCTGGATGGTCTGGAGTGCCAAGAATGAGTATCTATGCTGTAACTTCTTCCTCACTTGTTTTTTTCTGTTCTTTTTTTGTTCATTGTATATTTCCTCTATATTAAATGTGATACAATGTAACATTTGATTCAGGCAAGCAAAGCAGCTATGATAAACTTCTACGAGACTCTTAGAATCGAGCTTGGTCCGGAAATTGGTGTGACAATCGTGTTTCCAGGTCTAGTTGAAAACGAAAATACCAATCCGGATCTTTTGGCTGAGGTATAATACTATCATCATATTTCATTTGTGTTTGTCCGATCTTTATGAAAGGTCTTATTGCAGAAACAAGACTGGTCGCAAGTTGTTGCTATCGAGTCAGCAACGGAATGTGCCAAGGCAGTTGTCAATGGAATCTGCAGGGGGAAGACCTTTCTGGCAGAGCCGTCGTGGGTCCGCGTTCTCTTCTGGCTTAGTATTCTCTGCCCTGAGCTGTTAATCTCTAAGCCTAAAAGAAACTGACCACTTGTTTTATAAAACAGTTAAAGATATTGGTCTAATTAAAATCTACTTGGCATTCTGTTTTTTCGGTTCAGTTTAATGATCCTTTACTTTTATTAATCGAGAAACATTTGGGAAGAGTAACATTTGTTTCGTAATTTATTTACATCACTGTCATTTTGCTTCGGTGTCAAGCTTACGATCCTTTTCAGCCAAGTTATTTGAATACTCTTTTATTACTAGAAAATTTATAACTAATGCCATTGGTTTTAATAATTTAGTCCCGGCATGTCTCGGGGAGTATTATATGTTGATTGTTAACCGACAATTTATTAAACCATACCAAATCGGTTCTCAAATTCACCATGTATTTAATTCTATGTTGACTAGTAATAACCGACAATTTATAACCCATACCAAATCCTCGATCGGTTATTATTTTGTCATACCAACACCATCGAAAACTAACAATGCTTCAGTCCATTATAATAAATGGTTACAGCCATTTATATTTGGCTTTCAAGAGCTCCACCATTGTATATATGATAATGTTTTCATGTATGTGGCCGACTGTTTCAGCAATTTCTATATGGTTTTCAATATTTAATCAATTGATGCATTACAAAGGTCAAACTTTGGGTAATTCCAGCCATTATAGAATTACTGCAAGCTCGGATGGATCGTCTTTTGTTTCAGCTATTTAGATTTTTGTAGTTAAAGACTTTGTTATTGATACGTTTTGTTTTGATCCATAACTTTTTACTCATCGTTTGCTTAATGCTAAGAAGGTCGTGTTGCATGGTTTACTGTAAATAACCAGTTTCATCCAGTTTTTGATTTGTTTTTGAACTTTTGCGGTAAGACTACTTTAATTTTTACATGAAGTTATATATAATAACGGGCTACATACAACATCTATGGGATATGATATATAGGGGATTCTTAAGTTCCACAAAAAAGGATGTTGTATTAATGTGAAAAACGACCGGCGACCATTCTGGAAACCAGAGGAACGGATAAGAAAGAAACATAGAGGAATAAAATTGCAGGAATGAAAATGAATGGTTGTTCCATCCCATGTTTAACAAGGAATAACTTTGTTCTTGTTATGAACCAGATTGTGGATGGCTCATAACCAAGAGATTATGATTTATAATCTTTCCATTTATCTATGACGGTGTAATCTCCTATATAAGGAACCTCTATGTTATGAATAAAGATAGACTTTCCATTACTTTTATAATACGTTATCGGCACGAAACTCTAAATCCCTAAACTAATACCCAAATCGAAACACCCTAAAACCCTAACCCTAGCCGGCGATCCGACGAACCCTAAACCCCGATCGCGTCTCTTGTTCCCGCATCTGTTCCAGCTCGCGTCCCCGATCAGCTTCAGCCTAAGGTGTTCCTGATCCTAGCTCAGACGCTCGCGACCCGAGAGCAGCTCCAGCACGCGACCTCTTCCTCGTTCACGACAGCATTAGACAGCTCGCGTCCGACGATCAAGGCGTTCCCGATCAAGCATCAGACAGCTCCAGCTCATGTCCCGTTCGTGTCCAGCTCGCGGCTCAACTCTTTTGGTGGTCCGATTCAACAATCATCTAAGGTTAAAAAGTAATTCAAAACCTAAGAACCCATAATCGAACATGGATTGATTGATAAAGAATGAAACCCTAAAACCCTAATCTTTATGAATCAAAACCATAGGGTAATAGATCAAAAATCCTAATTGAGTAAATCGAAGCTCTAAAAGTTTGATACCCCAAACCCTAAATCATGTTCCTACATGATTAAAACCCCAAATCGGTTTTTACAAGTTAAAATCCGATAAACCCTAACCCTATATCTATAAACCCTAAATAATATAAGTATCATAATTAATTATACTATAATTATCAAATCACATATTAAAACCCTAATCGAATATTTTGAAATCAAAACTGTTTTTGGTTTTGATCATTGAGGTTTTAAATCTGATTGAATCTGATGTTATGTTGCTAGAATTTTTTGACCGTTAAATTGATAGATTATTTTATCATCCTGCTTGGTTAATTGTTCATCTGACTTAAAATTGTTTAAACCGACCAGCCTGTTAAAACATTGATTAAATCCGATAGGTTGCTAGCTTGCTTTGCTTATATAATCCGATAGGTTGATAGATTGATTGAACTTTACTTGTTTAAAATCCGAATGATCTGATGGCATGATTCTTGAGGTTTAATATCATCTGCTAGGATTGATAGTTTTGTAATCTGACCTGTTTTAAATAGAAACCCTAAATAATCCGTATGATAGGCTATATTGATCTGATTTGGATGTCTTTGAGAATTGAGAATCTGTATGCTAGGTTGATAGATTCATGACAAAATCTAATGTCTTGAGGTTTAAGATTGTATGCTAAGTTCGATTAAATTGATTGATCTGATTATATGTTTTTGAGTTTTGATAAATTCGGATACTAGATAAATTATTTACACATGGTTTATGCTAAATATTAATCAGCCTTGAAACTGATTCATTGAAATTCATGCTTGAAATATATATTCTAGTATTGCTAAAATCAGTCTTGAAACTGATTCATTGAAATTCATGCTTGAAATCTATATTATAGTATTGCTAAAATCAGCCTTGAAACTGGTTCATTGAAATTCATGTTTGAAATCTATATTCTAGTATTGCTAAAATCAGCCTTGAAACTGATTAAGTGATTAATAAATCTTTTTACTTGTCTGGCTAAAATCCATTGATTGTTAAACCCTAATTGCATGATTAATTGAATCCGTTTTTGCTAGTCTTGATAAACCATAATATTATGAGCACATAGAAATAGTATTGCTGAGACTTGCTAGAAATTGACTGATTGATTAAATGTCTTTAAGATTGATAGTCTCATTGTCCTCACAAGATTGAAATCCGAATTGATTGTTTTTAAGAGTAAGGCCGCATGAAAATTATACCTAAATATTGAGTGATATATGATTTGAGATGTCGAAAATCAACCTGGATTTTTCTGCCCTAAATCTCTCTGGATTTTTCTGCCCTAAATCTCTCTGGAGATAATTATTTACGGTGGGCATTAGATACAAAGATTATCCTAAAGTCAAAAAGACTTGGTGAATGTATCATAGAAGGCAATAATGCCAATGAGAAAGATTGATACAGGGCAATATTAATTATTAGTCATCATCTTATTAAGAGTCTCAAAGATCAGTATCTGACTATAGAGAATCCATTAGACCTTTGGACAGAGTTAAAAATCGAGATATGATCACCAAAGAACGGTGTTATTACCAAATGCCCTATTTGATTGGAGGAATCCCAGAATCCAGGACTATAAGTCCGTGGATGAGTCTATTGCTTGCGGGGCAAAATAATGGATTACTGATGAGAAACAGTGAATTGAGACCTCTTGGATTAACCCCATTACCTGATACCAATAAGGCCGCAGAAGAAAAAAAAAAGGTAACCACATCCAGAATGATAGACCACACGGTCATGGCCGTGGAGGGTGGAAAGGACGTATAACACATTTGGCCGTGGGAATCACTATGGCAGAGGCCGTGGGTATCAACCCAATTTGAGCCATGGTCAAGGCAGTGGCCGTGGTATATCCTTTAAACCACAAATCTCGACCAAATCAGTGTGCCATAGATGTGGAATGGGGAACCATTGGGCTATGATATGAAGGACTCCCAAACATTTTTGTGACCTTTGTCAAAGAGAGTATGAAAGGGAAGAATCCTGAAACCCACTTGGTCTATAAAGATGGTGAAAATAATTTCGAACATGATCAAGATGATCTTAAGGAATATGAGACTTATGATTGCCTAAAAGAATCAAGTTGATAATCTGATTTCGACATCAAACTTGTGTGATTGCTTTGCTTGTATGCTTTCTTTGATTTTTATCTCCTTGAATTTATTTCTATTACATTGTCTGCTTAGATTAAATGAATGAATGATTTTTCTATATGAGTACACTGAAAACGCCAATATAAGTACTAAAGCAGGTATCGCCAGTCTGAAAGAAGACTATGGCTAGGCTAATATATTATTGTCTAAGGGTATGCATCTAGAAATCAGTGATGCCTTATATTCACCTAGGTCTAAGAGCAAGAGCAGCCTATTGAGTTTTAAAGATATAAGAATGAATGGTTTCCATATTGAAACAATGGGAGAAGGAAACAAATAGTTCCTTCAGATTATGTATAAAATCGCCCAAGGCCATAATAAGTCCTTAAGACTATATCTGCATTCTCTACTGACCTAGACTATGCATAGATCACTATGATACAGGTTAAAAGCCTGTGAAAATATACATATTATGGCACGACCGGATTGGTCATCCTGGTCCAAACATGATGCGAAAATTGATATTCAAAAGGCACACATTAAAAGATAAGAAGAGTTATCCCAAAGAATCTCACGTGTGTACACAAGGGAAACTCATTAGGCCATCACCAGTAAAACGGCTACGAGCCCCTTTTTCATAAATAAAGACTATATATATGTCTAGATAATACTGGTGAATACATGTCCCAAGCATTTAAATGATTATGGTATGTCAATGGGGGTAAGTGTGGAAAATTGTGTGATACATCTCCATACGAAGAACGACTTGGCCGAAATCTTTTAAAACGCAAATAGTTGATTGATAGACCATAACTTATGAGGTCAAAACTCTCATTCACAGCTTGGGCCACACGAAATTTACATGCACCTAAGTTAATACACATCAGGCCATATAGTGAGCATAGATATCTCCTATCACAGTTATTAACGGGGCAAGAGCCAGACATACTCCATCATAAGACATTTGGATGTGTTGTCTATGTACTAATTGCTCCACCACAGAGAACTAAGATGGGACCTCAAAAGGAGGATGGGGATATATGTTAGATATGATTCTCCCACAATAATAAAGTACTTTGAGCCAACTATGGGTGATTATATTTGAGGCTAGGTACACGGATTAGTTTAAGACCTCGAGGAGAAAAAAATAATAAAGCTAGAAAAAAAATGGTAAAAAAAATAGAATGAAATCAACCATCAATGTCTTGGCAAGATCTTCGGACTAAAGAATGTGAAATAGACGTCCAAAGATTATACATTTACAAAGCTAGCTAATCAAATGCCAGACACATTTGCTGACCCGAAAAAGAATGACTAAGTCATATATAAACCAACTTGTAAAGCACCAACGAATTTGATGTCTGAGAAGAGACACACTCAAGTTGCTACAGAGTCTAGACAACGT
This sequence comes from Brassica napus, assembly GCF_020379485.1. Classification (NCBI taxonomy): domain Eukaryota; kingdom Viridiplantae; phylum Streptophyta; class Magnoliopsida; order Brassicales; family Brassicaceae; genus Brassica; species Brassica napus. The sequence goes on along the minus strand of NC_063452.1, from coordinate 37,391,693 downwards.
ATGAAACGTGGTAGACCAAATAGGTTCCAAAAGATAAGAATCCTCGGAAACAAAAGAAAGGCGCAGAGAATGATAATCAAAATCCAAATCCGAGGTTACTAAGGAAACCATTCCAGACATGGAGATAAGGCCGGGCGACTCTAAGGTACAGGTACCAAACAATGTAGCTTGGGACGCCAAGCTCCAAAGTATTAAAGGTCCTGATAATAATGAATCTTAATCGATTATATCATGTCTGGAACATAATGGAACCAATAAGGAATGTCGACATAAGATGATTTATTTGCATACAAGGTAGCACTTGAATTTATGAATATAAGCGAGGATCATGAACCCACGTCAATATAAGAGTGCGCACATAGAAGAGATTTGATTGAATGGAAACGTGAGGTTAAATAGTTTAAAGAAGAAAATCGTATTTGGCCATATGATTAAGACGCCATATGATGTTAAAACCAGTGGATATAAATGGGTCTTGTGAGGAATAGAAATCGTGATATATAAAGCTGATGTTGCACAAGGATTCTCACAAAGACCAGTAATAGATTATGAGGAGACATACTCCCATGTGGTGGATGCAACTACTTTTAGATTTCTCATAAGTCTGGCTATATAAGAGAGAAAAATAGACTTGCAGCAAGTTGATGTAGTGACTGCATATTTATATGGTCCACTGGATAATGAAAGTACTAGAGGGTATTGAGCTGAAAATACATCAAGTTCCCGAGAACAATATCCTAGGAACCTCTGGATACAATTTCTCAAACAGTTGAATATCTCAAGAAAGAGTTTGAGATGAAAGATCTTGGAAAACAAAGTTTTGTTTGGGATTACAGCTTGAGTACATTAACAATGAAATCCTTGTGCATCAAATAGTATATACAGAAAAAGGTACTCAAGAGATTTAATATGGGCCAGTCTCATCCATTTTCTAGTACATGGGCGTGAGATCACTTGTTTTGGACACTGATCCTTTCAGTTCAAAGGTGAACGATAAAGAAGTCCATTTAGTCCTGAGATGGACAATGCAGAAGTCTTGGTTTAGACACTGATCTGATTGGTCCATAAGAAGGACGACGAAGAAGCCTTTGATTTTGGTTTATTTTATACTAACCAGCCCCAAGATGGGTTATTTGGTTTTGTTGATTTGTTTTCAGATAGGTTATGTTTTACACATGGTGGTACACGCATATCACAGCAACATCATCCAAGATTTCGAGTGTGTGTATTTGAGGTCAATGACTCAATATGTTCGATCAGATTGTGGCATGACCGATGGTAAAGAAGAACCAACTATAATGTTCGAGGACGAAGCATATTCTGCCCAAGATCTTCATCACCCACGGATTGTAGAAAATTGGAGAGGTCCAAGGGACCTTCAGTAATGTCCAAATCAGGGGGAGTAATGTGTGTTGTACTCTTTTTCCTTCACCATGGTTTTGTCTCAATTGGGTTTTCCTAGTAAGGTTTTAATGAGACAACATTAAAGCACATTACAGGCTCAAAATTGTTATGGCATCCAAGAGTGAGTGTTATGAACAAGATTGTGGATGGCTCATAACCAAGAGATTATGATTTGTACTCTTTCCATTTATCTATGACGGTGTAATCTCCTATATAAGGAACCCCTATGTTATGAATAAAGATAGACTTTTCCATTACTTTTATAATAGTTCTTTATTTTTCTACAAAAAAAGAATGGTAGAGAATGAGAAGGAAAAATTATTCCTTATGAATGGTGATTTTTTCTAGGAATGTTAGGAAATGCATTATTCCTTGTCGTTCCTTGGTCACTATTCATACTAGTCTCAAGGTCAACTCCTATAACGACAACTTCAATAATGTATTTAATGTGCTAGAATTATTCGAAATTTCAATAAAGAATTCGACTGTTATAAAAGAGATGCTGTGTAAGCTTATTATTACTCATGACCAGAGGTCTATATTTATACAAGTATTAAACTGTCTTATTTAGACCGTCATAAGAGAAAAATAAATCATATTCCTAATAGGAATAGGAAATAATACTTATCCTAAATACATATGGAAAAGGATAAACATCAAGTATAGATAAATATAAACTCTCATTCGTCTAAGTCATTAGCGAATGGGCCGGATGGATAGCTGATGGACCGGACGGTTTGGGCCTGATATGGGTCGATCACCACTTGGTTTATAACATTGACAACTTAGATTCACAAACTCATTGATTTTTTCACGCAAATTGGAAAAATTTTAATGATGCGATTTTGTTTTCTCCTAATTAGATTTTTTTTCTAAAGTTAGAAGTTTCCTAACATGTTCGCTAATTATGAATTACTTAGTCCTAAATTTACTCCGTAATATATTAATTAATGTAAATATATTCTGCTTGGCAGTAACACAACTTGAGCATCAAGGCTTATAAGAATTATATATATACTCCATTATCTATCGGTAAGGACCACAACCAATCTTTTTAAACCCGATCCGGACACGAATCACTAGATTAATAAATTGTAATAAATATGAACAGAATATTCTTAATCATTGAAAAATATAAGATGTTATCAAGTTTTATACAAAATATAATTTAAATATTTAAAATTTTGTTTTAACTTCAGTTTTAACGACCATAAAATAAATCATTTGATTAACTTTTAATAACAAATAAGAATTTTAGCTTAAAAAGAATAAATAATTAAATAAAATATATTAAAAAATTATTTTTAAATCTAAAATGAATCTAAATACAATCTTCTAATTTATTTTCAATAACAAAAATAAAGTAATACTAGAATGTATTTATTTTCATTAACAAAAATCATATCATCTATTTATTTTGTCTGTCGAATGTATATATTCACAGTTTTCCTAACCAAACTTGGTATAATTATTATCATCTATCATAGGGTTGTTATATAATATTTTTTCTCTCTCCCTTATCTCCTCCCCTTCTCTTTTCCTCGCGACCAACCAATCTTCATCAGATTTAACTCTCACCTCTAACGTCCGGTGGTGCTGTACCGGCGCCAGAGGGTTCTTCTTCTTTTTCATTTGCTTCATCTTTATAGTCTCCTCTCTGCGTCTTGTCCGTTGCTCTGCTCCTAGGGTCTTTCCGGTGCTGTCTTCGCACATGAGAAGCTTTGGCGTCGGTGTAGTCAGTGGCGGAGGCAATGCATTGGAATGGTGGTCAAATGATCCATGTGAAATTTGGAAAAATAATATAGTCTTTGTTAAATATTATAGTTTGACCCTAGTCCATTATTTTGATAGACCCTCATTAATTTAATCGAACTTGTTTAACCCAATATCAAACTATAAAAATTAATTACTAGCCCAATAATGTATATAAACCATTACAAAAAATATAAAATAAACTAAGTCCATCAAAATAAATAAACCCAATTATCATTGTTATACTAAGAGATCTCGTTATACTAATACTAACGACCTAATTATTTAGTTTCTTCTTCTGCTTTTATTTTTCCCTGTTATGAATCATGAACCTTTGTTGTAAGTCTGAAACCTGATCCAATTTTGTTTTAAAGTCAAGGTAATTATTTTATTTTTTAACTTTATGAGTAGTTTTTCTTCTCTAAATTCTAAATTCAATGTTACATTGAGATGTTCTAGATTTTGTGAGTTAATTTAGAAAGTTAAATTTATAGAGAAATAGACAATTAAACCCTCTTTAGCTTTAGTGGGATGTAGGCGAATATAAGATTACGCTAGGATTGTTTTGAAGCTTGTGAATGAAACGGTTTGATGTAGAGGAGGGCTAGATTAAGCTACGATTGTTTTAAAAGTTTAATTTACTTATCATATCATTAGTATACCTTTTGTTATTCTGATAAAAAACTGTATTTCATTTTATTTTATTTATGTAGATATTATTAAAAACAATGGATCGATTTGTAATAAAAAGAAAAATTCCACCACCGATGATTAGTGTGGATGATTTGGCATTTGATCTAGCTAAGCGAAAAATAATTCGAGAGTATGATCATAATCATATAGATGAGGTACGACGCATATATTTGATTAGAGGACCTTGTCAACTTCGCGGTCATACTTTTAAACAAAAATCAATAGGAGGTGTATGGCGACGTTTTAATCCACAATGGTTTGACCAGTATCAATCAACAAAAAAGGCTTTTTGCTTGTTTTGTTTCTTGTTCAGAGTTCAAGTTGGAAAACAAGGTGGGAGTGATACTTTTGTATCAATGGGTTTTCTAGCTGGAATAAGGTTGATAGTTTCAGTAAGCATGTGGGAGATCATTCTAGTTTTCACAATGATGCTAAAAATAAATGTGAAGATTTGACGAGACAATGTCAGTCTATCAAACATGCTTTTCATAAGCAAACTGATATTGTGAAAAGTGATTATCGAATCCGCTTTGGTGCTTCGATTGATGTTTGTAGACACTTATTCAATCAGGGTTTAACTTTTCATGCTCATGATGAGAAAGAAGAGTCAACAAACAAAGGCAATTTCTTAGAGCTTTTGAAGTATACAGCCAGACATAACGAGGCTGTGAAAAAAGTTGTGTTGCACAATGCTCCTAAAAAATAATCAGATGACATCTCCTCCAATTCAAAAAGACATTGCACATTGCTTCGTAGAAGAAGTAACCAAGTCTGTTACCCAGGAAATTAATAATGATGTCTTTGGCTTGCTGGTAGATGAATCTGCTGATGTCTCAGATAAAGAGCAAATGGATGTGGTTTTCCGTTTCATTGATAAATTTGGGCTGGTAAAAGAAAGTTTTGTTGGCATTAGTCATGTTAAAGACACATCTTCCTTGACTCTCAAGTATGCCATTGATGCTTTATTTGCGAAACATGGATTGTGTTTGAAAAAAGTAAGAGGGAAGGTTATGATGGGGAAAGCAATATGAAAAGAGAATTCAATGGTTTAAGATCGCTGGTTTTGAAAGAAAGTTGGAGTTCTGCATATTATGTTCACTGTTTTGCTCATTAGCTTCAGTTGTTTGTCGTGGCGGTTGCAAAAAAACATGTTGAATTTGAAGAATTTTTTGATATGGTTCATGTTCTATTGAATGCCGTTGGAGCTTCTTGCAAGAGAAAGCTTATACTCACTGAATGTAATCGCAAGGGAATGGAAGAAGGGATAAGTAAGGGAACTATTAAGACAGGAACTGGGCTGAATCAAGACCTTTCTCTTAAAAGACCTGGAAATACTCGTTAGGGATCACATTACAAGACTTTGTTGCGTCTTGGTGAGATGTTTCTCTGTATTATTAAAGTTCTTGAACATATCCAGACTGAAGGCATGGACAGCAGCAAAAGACAACAAGCAATTGATCTCCTCAAATATTTTCACACATTTGATTCTTTATTTTATCTACAGTTGATGCTTGTTATCCTGGGACTCACTAATAATTTGTCAAAGGCTCTACAGAAAAGAGACCAAGAGATCTTGAATGCTGTCTCGTTGGTTGGGTCTACGAAACGACAGTTACAGAAGCTTAGAGATGAAGGATGGGAGAATTTTGTGGCTACAGTTTATTCTTTTAGTGAGAATAATAAAACTGAAGTTCTTGATATGGAGGAAGAGTTTGTTGATTCAAGCAGGCCAAGGAAAAAAAACTGGCATCACCAACTTGCATCATTATAAGGTGGATTGTTTTTACACCGTCTTAGATAACTTCAAGAGTTTAATGATCGTTTTGATGAGGTGAATTCGTAACTACTTGTTTGCATGGCATCCTTAAGTCCGATAGATTCTTTTCGTCAGTTTGACAAGTCAATGTTGATGAGATTGGCTGAGCTTTATCAGGATGATTTTAGTTCTATGGAATAGAGATCTCTTGAACAGCAACTTGACATCTACCTTGACAATGTGCAAAAAGATGAACGGTTTACCAATCAAGAATGCCTTGGTTATCTTGCTCGTGTATTGGCGGATACAAGAAAATATCTTTCTCATCAATTGGTTTATCGTCTATTGAAGCTATGTTTGACTCTTCCTGTTGCGACTGCAAGTGTAGAAAGGTGCTTTTCTACAATGAATATCATGAAGACGACTTTACGTAACAGTATCGGTGATGAATTTTTAAGTGATTGTTGTAGAACCTAAAATCTACACTAAGTATTTGATAGTGATTGGGGTTTGATCTAGGGAAGACAAATGATGTAGGCAACGATATCTTTAGAATACAACGATGTTAAACAGTTTCCAGTAGGTAAAAATGACTTTATTGATGAATAAGATCGAATACAATGAGCTGAATTAGATCAGGTGATACAAATGAGATCCATAAAGAAAGAATCTAAAATTGGGATGAGAACAAGGTCGATGTAAGTGTGTAGCTCTCTCTAGGGTTTTCAACGTGTGCTTCTTCATGTCTGTTCTCCTTCCTTTATAGTAAGTCGACCTCGTGATCTTCGTAACTGCTCCACGATCTCCGGGACTGCTCCACGATCTTTGGGACCTCGAAGTCTTCGCTTTCGAGCTCGATTGCTTGCAACGGGGTTCATTTCATTTCGACGCATACCTTTGATCGTGGCCCATTAATGTATTGACCGAAATTGGGTCCAACATTTGTCCCCAGCCTTTTGGTTTATTTGGGAAACCGAAAGGGCGAAAACTGAAGTTACCTGGCGGCATCGCAATTCTCGGGAAGTGGGACGTCACGTGCATCGGCTTGATTTGACTTGTCGGCCATTTTCGAATCGTGTGGTTGAGATCGAGAGTTCGTGGCCGGTTAATCTTTTGTGTTTCGGGAACCGTTTTTTAATATATATATTACACTTCACTGGATAGATCGTTTTCTTCGATACTACAATCCTTCTTTCTCTTTCATCGTCTTTGGTATTTTCCTTTTCCTGCTTCGAATCTATGGCGCATGAGAAATTTGTCCTCATCTCCCGACGATCATCGAGCCGAGACATATCAAAAAACCTTTACGAGCTCTGGGAAATCGATTATACCGTTGAGATCGAAGCACCCGAAGATGGCGAAACTCCGGAGACTGTGAGGCCGGGGTATTGTGGGGCCTATACGTCGCATTTCCAGGACGGAGGTTTGTCATTTCCTCTTCCTCGCTTCCTTCTCGAAGCGCTCGCGGAGCTTGGGATGGCTTTTGCCCAAATGGCGCCTAATTTCTGGCGCTATTTCTTGACTTCGTGGATCCGAGCCAGGGAGGAGGGTCTCAGGTTCGGCCTTTAAGAGTTGAAGCAGTTGTTTTCTATTAAGACGAACAGTGGCTTTCCAGGAACGATGATTCTTGCTCCTCGGCCTGGCCGTTCTGTTATAGACGGCATTCCTAACAGGGATGACCAGTGGAGGGAGAAATTTTTCGTTTTTAAGATTAATCCGGTGTCGGTCGGCGACTTTGATTTTGAGAAGATCCCTAGGGTATGGTCTGACGATATTGGTAGGTTTTTTGAGTTTCTTCTTTTCTTTGCTCTATTTCTCGAAGAGAATTTTACTCTTCGATTTGTTTTGGCATTCTCTATCTTCTCTCTGCTTATTTGCAGAACCCTTTGGTTCCGCGCCTATGACTCCCGAGCTTCACGGGCTAATCGCCACTTTTCGGCGGGGTAGCCCTCGATAGCTCGCATTCCCCGTAGATCGAATTTGAGCTGTTTACGCTCTTCCGCCGGGTGAAAACCGTGCTACTGCCATTGGTTCGGTGGTACCTGTTCGACCGGGAAAAGGTCATCGCGATAAGAGTAAGCTGACCTTCTTGGGAAGATTCGAATGCCTACGCGTTTTTCAATTTTCCAAATATGTTTTGTTCAGGGGCGAGGGAGAAGGAGGCGCTACCCGACTGTCCTGACGAGTCTTCCGAAGTCGGGTCGTGGGAGCGAGCTCAGAAAACAGCGTGGACCGACCCTTAGGTCGAGGTCACAGACTCAATCTCCCGGTCTTTTGGCTAGGCCGGTGTTGATCGTCATTCCCGTAGGTGGGCCTCGAAGGGCGCCAAATGCTTCAACTGGTTCTGTCGGTGATCGAGCTCTCGACGACGATATCGATTCGTCGACTCACCGGCGCCGACGTCGAGCTCTCGAAGAGATTAACTCTGTGAATTCGAATTCCCGAGCTCAGAGCTTCCTCCCCCGTTACAAGCTTCTGGCGAAGGTACTTTGCAAGTTGACCCGAGCGCTCGTCTCCCAGATGTACAGGACACCTCTTCGTGGAGATTTTCGTATGACGACGAGGTACCAATCCTTGAGAACCCCAAAGGTCTTGCTCTGATTTGGCGCAAGATCAGAGAGAAGGGATACGAGCTTCCTCCTCTGGATGATATGCATGAGAGTGATGCTTACGTGCGGATGGCGGTAGCGACTGCTAAGGTAATCTGTCTCGCGATTGCTTCTGATGTTCTGTCGGGTTAACTGACGATTGTCCGACCTCTGTTGTTGTTTCTGCCTAGGATCGATCGACCTCATTTGGATCCGAACACGAGATTGCTTACGGAAGAATACCAACGAGGTATAACCGAATTCATGGGGTTAGTTCACCGACAACCGGAAGCAAAAACAGGTAAGTTAAGATGTCCTTGCTCTAATTGTAAAAATAGAAAGGTTATTAAAGAGTGGGATGTTTGGACTCATCTATATTTGAGTGGGTTTACACGAAGTTACAAAATTTGGTATCATCATGGGGAAACTGATTATGAACATGGTAGTACTAGCGAACCTCAGCCAGCGGTTAGATTAGAAGAACCAATTAGAACGGATGTAGATTATGGTGTAGGTACTGAGCAGATGGTAAATGATCATTTTAGAGGGGAAGATTTACCCAATGCAAAAGCTAGGAGATTTTATGAGATGTTGGATGCTGGAAAGCAACCATTGTACGAAGGTTGCAGAGATGGTCATTCAGCTTTATCATCTGCTACAAGATTGATGGGCATTAAAACAGATTATAATTTGGCTGAAGACTGTGTGGATGCGATTGCTGATTTTGTAAAAGGTATTCTACCCGAGGATAATGTAGCTCCTGGTTCATATTACGAGGTTCAGAAACTCGTAGCTGGTCTTGGTTTATCGTATCAGGTAATAGATGTATGCAGCGACAACTGCATGATTTATTGGAGGGCGGATGAACAGCGGGTTACATGCAAATTTTGTGGAAAGCCTCGTTATAAAGATACGAGTGGAAGAGTTCCAGTGCCATATAAAAGGATGTGGTATTTACCTTTGACGGAAAGGTTGCAGAGGTTGTATCTGTCTGAACGCACAGCGCAACCAATGAGATGGCATGCGGAGCACTCAACAGATGGTGAGATCAGACATCCTTCAGATGCAAAAGCGTGGAAGCATTTCCAATCAAAGTATCCCGACTTTGCGTATGAGAGAAGAAATGTCTACCTTGGATTATGTACTGATGGTTTTAGTCCGTTTGGCAAGAGTGGAAGACAATATTCTCTATGGCCCGTCATTCTTACACCATACAACCTCCCCCCAAACTTGTGCTTGCGACGAGAGTTTTTGTTTCTCTCGATTCTCGTTCCCGGACCAGAGCATCCTAAGAGATCACTTGATGTGTTTCTTCAGCCACTAATATATGAGTTGCAACAACTATGGGCTCAAGGTGCTGAAACATACGATGTTTCGTGTAAAGAAAACTTTCAAATGCGGGCAGTACTAATGTGGACAATAAGTGATTTTCCAGCATATGGTATGTTGTCTGGATGGACAACGCATGGAAGGCTATCATGTCCATATTGTCAAGATAACACTGATGCTTTCCAACTAAAACACGGAAGGAAAACGTGTTGGTTTGACTGTCACAGGAGATTCCTACCACCTGATCATCCATATCGTAGGAGTAGGAATTTGTTTACGAAGAACAAGAGGGTGTTTGACAGTCCACCTCCGGAAATTTGTGGGAAAGATTTGAAGATACAACTAAGAGATTTTGGTGCAGAAAGGACGCCAGAAGTCGGTGGACATGAGCGTTTTCCGGTAGATGCTGTTGGAGAACTACATAACTGGCACAAAAAAAGTATTTTCTGGGATCTGCCATATTGGGAGGATCATCTGCTAAGGCATAATTTAGATGTCATGCATATTGAGAAGAACTTTTTTGACAATCTCATGAACACGATCCTTAATGTTCAAGGTAAAACAAAGGATAATTTGAAGTCAAGACTGGATTTAGTCGATATATGTGCTCGTTCAGAACTTCATGTTGATGAAAATGGTAGGGCTCCTTTTCCCATATACCGACTTGATGCAGGGGGAAAAGATGCGTTATTTGATTGGATTTCAAACGATGTGGAATTTCCAGACGGTTACACATCAAATTTGCGTAACTGTATCGACAGAAAGGAAGGAAAGTTTACTGGCTTGAAAAGCCACGATTGCCATGTAATGATGCAGCGCCTCCTTCCGTTCGCCTTCAAGGAACTATTACCACGAAATGTTCATGAAGCAATTGCAGGGATAAGTGGTTTCTTCCGCGATTTATGCACGAGATCAGTGACTCTTGAAGGTATTGAAAATTTGAAGACTAACATAGCCGTGATTCAGTGCAACCTTGAGAAGATATTTCCTCCCTCATTTTTTGATGTTATGGAGCATCTTGTTATTCACCTGGCAAGAGAATTGGAACTTGGTGGTCCTGTGCAGTATAGATGGATGTATCTGTATGAGCGGTATATGTTCCATTTGAAGAAGATGGTGAAAAATTTAAGTAGGGTGGAAGGTTCTATAGTCGCACAGATGATCAATGAAGAAACTTCAAACTTTGCCGAGTACTACTTTCCAGCAGAAGTTCAGACCAAAAACAGAAGACCTGCTAGGCATGATGATAGAGGCGAACGGGCAGCATATCATGTTACGGTTCCAGACATTTTCACAGATGTTGGACGACTTAGCGGAAAACCAAAGGACCGTCGACTTACTGAGCAGGAGCGCAGTCATTTGCAAACATATTTGCTCACCAACTGCGAAGACGTTCTTCAATATGAGAGGTAAATAAATGAGCTTACAAATTTTTATTTTAACAAGTTGAAATTTAAATCTTAATTAATTACATTATTGTCATCATATACAGGATTTTCATGGCAGAAAAGCGGTTCGAGTATAGATACGCCACAGAGGACGAACTAGAAGAAATGAAGCAGAGAGAATTTAGTGGATGGATGTTTACTTATGTGAGTGCTTTAAACAAATTAAAATATATTTTATCACATATTTATACTAATTCACATTTATTGATATAATATATATATATGTGCTATTAATAGGTGTCTGCTGGTTTGGCCAGAGGTGAAACATTTGACGATTGGATACGTGAGATGGTCGTTGGACCAAACTTTGTTGTGAAGTCATATCCGAGATTTTGTACTCGAGGATATGCATTCACAACTCAGAAGAGGAGACGTTCGAGTACGACTTATGATGCTGGCGTTTGTTCTGCATCAGGAGATGATGTATACTACGGACACATACATGAGATTTTGGAAATTAAGTATTTGGGCATGGTTGGATTGCGCTGTACTGTTTTCTATTGTGATTGGCACGACAACACCCCAGATCGAGGTGTGAGAACAGATGCATTTGGTGTTACATCAGTAAATTCGAGGCGAAAGCTGCAATATTATGATCCTTTCATTCTTGCTTCTCAGGCCGATCAGGTAATTAAATGTTAATTATTCAGAATGATTCATCATCATGTGTATTAATTTATAATTTTTCTAAATGTTACAGGTTTGTTATATCAAGTACCCCCGGGTAAGGAACAGAGATGATCCATGGGTTACTGTTACAAGACTCAACCCGAGAGGCCGAGTTCAGGGAAGTTCTGAGCTGGAAGACCCACTACAACCAAGCACATCCGGCAACTTAAGTGCAGCAGAAGATTTAGCTGGAGTTGGCCTTGTAGTCGATTTAACCGACTTTGGAGAGGAAGCCGTCGTTCACGTAGAGGATGAACCAGTGATTGGAGAGTTTCACGAAGATCCAGATTCAGATTCATCTGGTGATGATGACTCGGAAACAGACTACCATTGAACTTATTTATTTTTATTTTTAAAGAAATACCGAGGAAATTCCGAGGAACACTTGATATAACCTCTTTCCTCGGATAATAGTTATTTGGTTTATCTAGCAAGGCAAAGCTGAATACGAATTAAAAACTACTCAGAACACAACCAAATAAAACGAAGAAACCATGTAAAAGAAATACGAACTCATAATTAAGAAACCCAAAAAAAACTCAGTTCAAAATTAACAGAAAATAAGACCATAAAACGTTAGAATAGAAAAGAAAATAAAATAGCCGGTGATAGCTCCTACTCCTCGTCTCCTGCTCCAGATGTTCCTGCATCGTTGGGTCTCTTGGACCTCTTTCTTACCCTGTGTGTACCACTCGAACCCGAACCAGAGGTGGATGGAGAGTTGTCCCGATGAACTACATCATCCTTTTGGCAACGACACGGCCTGATACGTGAAATGGCAGCCCAGATCTTGTGTAGCATGTCGTTGTTTGTCTTTATGCTCTGATCTCTCCAATGTTGTTGCTGGCGCGAAGTGGCGTTCGGTGGAAGCTCTTGCAGCTTGTACTGGCTGGAGTCTGATGGGAGTAGCTGATGGGGTTGTGAATCATCTGGAATGGCTTGTGCAGCCTCATCTTCTCCTTCTTCATCAACCACGCCCTTGCCTTTGGTCTGATATTTTGGCGTGAAGAAGGATGGCTTGTCTACTAGTGCGGTAGCAGGGGGTAGGAACTCAACTGCAGCCTCTGAAAGTAGAGAAGTGAGACCGATCTGAGGTAGGTGGCAGTAGAGTGTTTTCTTCGCTCGGTCCTGGAATACGTAGACGTAAGGACCATCCCGATGGATCCTCGAGTGGGGACCAGCTATGAACTCCTTACTTACTAGAGAAATGACATCCAGGTAGTTCCAAGCAATGTTGTTCGATCTGTCCAGTGCTACCTCCTGGTTCTTGCAGTCTACACCCACATGTCTAAGGATCCGAGTAATCACTGCACCAAATCCACATGCATTGCTCTTTTTTTTGGTTACTTTCCCCTTGTATCCTGCTAAGTTTGCGGCCAGCACCGCTCCCATGTTGAAGGCAGTAGCAGGTGGGAATGTAGAGTTTCCAAATGCCGGTAGCAAATGCCTCACACCTTGGTACAGGAGGCACAACTCCCATTGCGTGACTGATGCGGCTGTGGTTGTCCCGTATAGCAATGAGCCAATGAGGCGTGTGGCATATCTCAGTACTGGGCTCCGGATAAGTGACTCCTTTGCCTGAGAAGATCTATAAACCCCTGTGCCAATCGTTTCCCAGAAGTTCAACAGCTCTGAAGTCCAATAAAGACCAGATGTCCTCTCCCCTGCACTCAATCCAAATAGTCTGCAGAGGTCTGTGAAAGATACCTCATAGTATACTTTCTGCACTACGAATGCCAGAAAACCTTCCTGATGGCTATCATCGGGACGGGTGACGTATGCGGATGCTATGAACTGGCGTACCAACTCCGGATAAGTGGGTTCGTTGAGGTTGCATAGTTGGCCTAGACCCATGTTCTGGAACAGTCCTTCAATGTCTGCTTGGATTCCCAATATTGTCATCGTCTCAGGACATGCTAGTTGTGTAGCCGGAACGGCTACCTTCTTCATGTTGTTGTAGTGGGTGGTATCAGACTTATCCCACTTCTTTGGCCTTTGCTTCTCTCGCTGAGACGAACCCTCTTCTTGTGTGTTCTTCTTTGCTGACATTTTCGTGCGCTTCATTCTCTACAAAATAGAATCATTGCTCTCAACATGGTTATAATCAATTAAGAACTCAAAGCAACATGAAAATGAAAAGCGAAATCGAGTTGTGATAAAAAAAAAACCAAATTGAAAAAATTCTCAATCCCTAAATCATCTCAAATCCTGTTCCAAACTTGTTGATCACAGACAATTGTGTTCTATTCCATGTTTAAACATCTGTTTCATGCATATTTGATCAAGGAATCAACACGGAAATAAGAATTCACAAAACCCAAAAAATTGCTCAAGAACACGATTTCAGAATGTGGAGATTCGTGGAGTATACCTGTCTTAGGGTGAAGACGAGTGTAGGAATCAGGTAGAGCTCGAAAAATCAAGTGGAATGGAGCCCAAAATTGTTCAAATCGGATGATTATAGAGAGAGAAAGGGGGGGGCGGATTATAGGGGAAATCGGAGGGGATGAGAGTTCTAAGGTTTAGATCCAGAAAAGGTCGGGTTTTGCCTTATAATTCTGTTTTCTGAACACACATCGATCGATGCATTTTTGTTCTATAACGCATCGATCGATCACAATCTTACGGCCCGGTCCATCTTTGTAATCGATCGATTTGTTTTTGTTCAGAAACGCATCGATCGATGCGTTTTTAAAAAAACATACAAGATTTTCCGAGGACATTCCGAGGAAAATTGAGATTCTCGATCGATCGATGGGATACTCTCATCGATCGATCACAATCTTACGGCCCGGTCCATCTTTGTAATCGATCGATTTGTTTTTGTTCAGAAACGCATCGATCGATGCGTTTTTAAAAAACATACAAGATTTTCCGAGGACATTCCGAGGAAAATTGAGATTCTCGATCGATCGATGGGATACTCTCATCGATCGATCACAATCTTACGGCCCGGTCCATCTTTGTAATCGATCGATTTGTTTTTGTTCAGAAACGCATCGATCGATGCGTTTTTAAAAAAACATACAAGATTTTCCGAGGACATTCCGAGGAACAATTGAGATTCTCGATCGATCGATGGGATACTCTCATCGATCGATCACAATCTTACGGCCCGGTCCATCTTTGTAATCGATCGATTTGTTTTTGTTCAAAAACGCATCGATCGATGCGTTTTTAAAAAAACATACAATATTTTCCGAGGACATTCCGAGGAACAGTTGAGATTCTCGATCGATCGATGGGATACTCTCATCGATCGATCACAATCTTACGGCCCGGTCTATCTTTGTAATCGATCGATTTGTTTTTGTCCAAAAACGCATCGATCGATGCGTTTATTTAAAAAAAATTACGTTTTGAAACCCCAAACACTAGTTCCTCGGAATTTCCTCGGAATATTCCGAGGATATTCCGAGGAAGAAGAGGGTTTCCTCGGAGTTCCCTCGGAATAATCCGAGGAAATTCCGAGGAAATAGGGTTTTTAAACTGAAAACAACGTTTTGCCGTTTGAATAACACCTATATAACCCTTATTAAGTGTCTTACGTTCATTATGAAGACAAAAATTTGTTCCTTACCGTATAATTAACACTTTTCCGATTGTATGAACGAAATCTCGCAACATAAGACAAACACTTATACCTTTTAATGAACGGTAAAGGGAATACTTTCAATTAGTTTTGAAATTTTTTATTTCATGGTTTATGCTCATCTATACAAAGAATCCTCAATGGTATGCATTACAATTGTATAAGAAATGAAATACGGCAAAAAAAAATTGATGTTTTGAAACCCCAAACACTAGTTCCTCGGTATTTCCTCGGAATTTCCTCGAAATATTTTCATTTTACCGGGCAAATATTTCGAGAAAACTGAAATTAGAATTCCGACGGAATTCCGACGGATAATATCCGTCGGACCCTAGGTTTTATAACCCCGAGCCACTTCTTCTTCCCCATTTCTTTCTTCTTCCTCTGCGCAAATCCTCTCTTCTCTCTGGCGATTTCCCCCTGAAATCCGACGATATCTCCGGCGATCTCCCTCTTCTCTTACACAAATCATGTAAGGACCCTATCCCACTCTCTTAGGTTATATTTGTTAGGTTTTTGTGTGGTTTTGATAGATTTTTTTTAGGGTGATTGGTTAGGATTGTGATTTGGTTGTATAATAGGTTTAGAATTGTGATTTGGTTGAATGATTTGTTTTGTTGATTTGATTTAGAATTTTTGTATAATTTTTTTTTTCTATTTATAAAATCGATTTTTGTATATAAAATCGATTTTTGTATTTTACAAAACGATTTTTCTATATAAATTTGATTTTTTGGACTTTACAAAAAAAAAATTTCTATATAAATTCAATTTTTTGGATTTTACAAAACATTTTAAATATCTATAAAACTTTTTTTGTGATTAAAAACTATTATTTGGGATTTAAAAATATTTTTAATATATATATATTATTAAAACTATTCTTTTGTAATTATTAAACTATTTTTATTTATTACAACTATTTTTTGTTTATTAGAACTATTTTTATATATTTATTAATAATTTTAAATATATATAAATCTTTTTTGTGACTAAATTATTTGGGAATTTTTTTTAAAAAAAAAAAATAATTTATATATTTCTGTATTTATTAAATATATTTTTTAAATTTACAGGTCTCATGATGATCAGAACCGGCCTCGACAGCGTCGTGGTCGTGGTGGTACGGGGAGCCAGTCTCGGGATTCCAGCCATTTTCAGGATTCCCCTTCGCCCCACAGCTCCAACCATACATCTCCCTCTGCTGCACCCGCTCCTGCTCCTCTCGCTCCCGCTGCTGCATCCGCTCCTGTTCATCTGGGTCCTCCGGGAGTGATGCGTGTTGCGGAGTTGGTTCAACAGCCCGGTCGTGACCATCTTCCGTATCTCACTCCGTATCCACATGGACGGGGTCAAACATGGTAATTAAACATTTTTTTTTCTTTAAATTTGGATTCATTATTAACCGTTTGTTCTTTTACTAAGGTTCAACCGATCCGGGAACGGGATCAGCGCATGGATCAACCGTATGATGTACTCGGCCCTCGACAGTGGACATCCGACTTTCACTCACTTCCCAACCGACAAGCAGGTTCTGTGGTTTCGTCAGTTTGCGGTAAGTATTTTAATTTTTTACTTATATTTTTAATCTTTAATATAAATTTTCTACTAATTGTGTTTTTTTTCAGCAAGAGTTCAACTGGAATTCCGATGAGACGCTCTTTATCTATCACCACTTCGTCCATAAAGTAATGGACAACTATGGGAAGCAGATCCACGAGTGGAAGAAGAAGTGGGAAATCAATAAGGTTCGATTTAATTTATTAAACCATTTTTTAATTTATTAAACTATTTTTTAATTTATTAAATTTTTCTTTTTTTTTATTAAAAGGTCCCAAAGTCGATGAACGACACGGTCTGGAAGGAGTTGTGTGCGCATTGGGATAAGGAAGAGACGAAAGAAACTTCTTCCACCAACTCCACCAACCGCAAGAGCGACCGTAAAGGGAAGGGCATCTACAAGCATAACTTGGGTGCTCAATCTATTGCCACTCTCGGAGATCGCATGGTAAGTTCAACCGCTTTTTCTTCAATTATTTGAGTTTCAGAATTTAAATTTATTGTGCATTTCTTCTAATTTCTAATGTTTCTTTAATTTATGTTTTTTTTCAAGGCGGAAGAAAATGATGGCGAGCCGGTTGATGATCTCGCCCTAATGAGGAGGGCGTATACCAACAAGAAGACCGGCCAGATTGATGACGGTCTTGTGAGGGACGTGGTCGACCTGGTCCAAACTCAGGTGGTAGACGAAGTGTCTCAGCTTCAAACCGAGGATGACGCTTCGACGGCTTCGACCAACTTGTCCCGGTTTCGAATCAACGAAATCGTTGAATCCGTAAGTTCTTTGTTTTTAAAAGTTCAATTCATTTATTTCTTGGTTTAAATTTCTAAATTTGGCTTTTTTCTATTCAGTCGGTTCCAAAGAAGAAGGGACGTTTGGTCGGTTTGGGTCGTCGCACCCGGTCGGTTCCCCCTTCTTCTGCACCACCGCCCTTCGTTGATCCAGAAGTACTTAGGGCCCAGTTGAAGGACAAAGATGATCGTATATCTTTGTTAGAGACCCAGATGGCGGCTCAACAGGCGGGCTATGAGGCACAGAGGAGGCTGAACCAGCAAATGATGGAGATGATGCAGAGGATGTACCCGAACGAGGTGTTCCCGGACGTGCCAGACCCGTAGTTTTTTTTTTTCCACAAACTCGGAATGTTTTATTTTTATTTGTGAAACTTTGAATATTAATTAATATGATTTCAATTTTACTTTTAATTTCATATTTTCGAATTTAAATTTCAGAAATTTTATCTTTTTAAAAAAATTAATATTTTTTACATTCCGAGGAAATTAATTATATTTTTCACTTGATCGATCGATGCGTTTTTGTTCAAAAACGCATCGATCGATGCGTTTTTTAAAAAACGTTCGGGCTATACCGAGGGACAGGTTCCTCGGAATATACCGAGGGAGATATTCCTCGGAATATACCGAGGGAGATGTTCCTCGGAATATACCGAGGGACATGTTCCTCGGAGGGACATGTTCCTCGGAATATTCCGAGGAAAGGTGTCCCTCGGTATATTCCGAACGTGTTTTTATAAACGGATCGATCGATGGGTATATGTCCAAAAACACATCGATCGATGTATATCCCGACGAAGTACTCCTTCGGTATATTCCGAGGAGATTTCCGACAAACTGGTGCTCCTCGGAATTTCCTCGGAAATGTGTTTCCTCGGAATTCCGTCGGATATTTCCGACGGAATTCCGAGGAAAGAAGAAATTCCAAGGAATTATTTCCGACGACTTGTTTCGTCGGTATGTCGTCGGAATAACGTTATTCCGACGAAATTCCGACGATTTTTTCCCTCAGTATCCATGTTGTTTTCTTGTAGTGACCGCTTTGATGGAGAAGCGCTTGGCTGACTTTCCGAGTAAAGAGGAGGTCGGAAGTCACCTTCTCACGATTCAACAGCTCCGAGGTGAGTCGGAGACCGTTCGAGTAACAGAGAAGCAGCGCGAGGTCGAGATCGAGGGATTGAAGGGGAAGTTGGTTGCTACTGAGGCGGAGAAGGTTGCTCTCCAGACCGACCTCGACTTGATGAAGGAAAAGCATAGGCGGGAGATTGAGGGTTGCAAGGCGACAGCTCTCAAGGAACGAAGTCTTGCTCGTTGGTCTCTTGCACAAAAGTATGACGCGGTTCTTGCCGTGGTGAAGGACAAGCTCCGGAAGAAGAAGGAAGAGACAGCTGCAGAAATTCGCTTGCAGGAGGTACGAGCTCGTATTGAGGCTTTGACCTAGTACAGCGAAGGCGGTTTCAAGCTCGAAGAGGAGTTGGGGCGTCTTAAAGACCGGGAGATCTCGCTTGATCTTGATTATGGTTTTGCTTCGGTGTCAGGTCCTTCCCTCAGTCGCCTCGATCTTCCTGAGGTTTCTGGTGATTCGGTTGATCAAGAATGATGCGAGTGTTAACCTATCTGCTTTGGAATTTGTAGTTTTTTCTGTGTTTTTCTTTTGTCTTTTGGTTTGTTGAAGGAACATAAATATGTCTTCAGAAAATGGATTATCGGGTTAATACCTTTCCTAATCGAATGTTTTTTTAACTTTAGCTTCATTGAGCTTGTTTGTTTTAACATTTAAAAGGTGTGTGTAGAACAGAGACTGATCAGGAATCTATTTTGTGGGCCTTGATATGGCCTGATAGCAAGTCGGGCTACATTTAGAGATTGAATATTCTAAGTAATAGAAGAAAAGTAACAACTGTTTGTTCAGTTGTTTGGGCTGCTCTCGGTGTCGAGCTGCCTACGTACCCTCTTCGAGGGATCAAGCCATTTCGTAGTTCCGTTTTTCTTTGACTGAGCTATAGGGTAGGGTCGGTAGCCTCCCAGCTCAAAGCTTGATAGTCATAGTCGAGGTTTGGGTTTTGCGTTACTTGTAATATTTCTTTAAGTTGTAGGCGTTCCACGGTCTCATTTCTGGGAGGCCAGTTTTGCGTTTTTCTAGCTCGTAGACTCCGGTTCGGATTTATTTGGTGACTTTGTATGGTCCTTCCCATTTTGCTCCTAGTTTTCCTGCTCCCGGTTCTTTCCTTCCGTCGAACACTTTTCGGAGAACTAGGTCGCCTACGGAGAAAGCATGGTTTCTTACGTTGGAGTCGTAATAACGTGTCACGGCTTGTTGGTAATTTTGCACTCGTACGGCTGCGTTTTCTCGTCGTTCCTCGATCATGTCTAACTTGTGGATTAACAACTCTTCGTTGAGTTCGGCGTCTTCTTGACATATCCCTCATTGCTGACTCGGGACCTCGACTTCGGCTGGGATTACGGCTTCGACTTCGGCTGGGATTACGGCTTCGACTTCGTAAGACAGCGAGAATGGTGTTTCTTGGGTTGCTGTGTGGGGTGTCGTTCTGTAAGCCCATAGGACATCGTGCAGCTCCTCGCCCCACCTCTCTTTCTTGAGGTCGAGTCTCTTCTTGAGGTTGTTCATGATATTTTTATTTGCGGCTTCGGCATGACCGTTGCATTTTGGGTATCGGGGGCTTGCGGCCTTAATTTTGATTTTCCACTTTACGCAATACTCGTTGAATATTTTTGAGATGAATTGTGGTCCATTGTTGGTTACTATCTCGTATGGTAAACCATGTCGACAGATGATGTTTTTCCAAATGAAGCTGGTTACCGTCGTAGAGGTGATGTTGGAGAATGCTTCGGCTTCGATCCATTTGGTAAAATAGTCGGTTAGTACCAGGAGGAATTATAATTGGGCTGGTCCAGAAGGTACTAGCGGGCCTACTATATCCATGGACCATTTCATAAAAGGGTATGGTGAAGATATTGTAGATAATTTTTGAGTCGGTTGGTGTATCATTGGTGCGTGCCTTTGGCATTTGTCGCATTTTAATGCGAATTGCTCGCTATCATCGGCGATCGTTGGCCAGAAGTAGCCTAGTTTCTTTATCCTGATTAATAGGGATCACCCGCCAGAGTGGCTTCCGCATAATCCTCCATGAGTTTGTTTAGGATTGTGAATGCGTCTTTGGGAGACACCGGCAACAAATAAGGCTCGTCTAGGCTTCTTTTCTACAGTTTTTCATCCATAATACAATAGCGCGAGCTCTGGGCTTTTATTTTTCGAGCTTCCCATCTTTCAGCGGGGAGTTCGCCGTCTTTTATGTATTTAATTATTGGGGTTCTCCAATCTGCTCTAGCTTCGAGCTCTTTTTTGAAGGCGTCGTGCGCCTCATTGTTAGTTTCGTGGACGGCTTCTTCAGGGTCAGTTGTTGTGGTTGCTGTTCTTCTAGTCCTGACACGTGACTTGCTTGGGGTTGATGGGTCATCGAGCTCAATGCTGGTTTCGTCGTCAAGTTCCTGGCTTTCTTTCCGTGCTCTGCTTCGTGTAGTGATTACATCGATGCACGGGAGGCTATCTCCTTGAAGATTGCTTCCTTTGCATGGGAGATTTATGCTAGGCTTTTCTATTCCTTCCACCGGTATTATTCTTTTTACCGCTGGGTTGGAAGTCAAAGCCAGCGCAGCTAGAGCGTCGGTCGACTTGTTATCTCCTCTTGGGATTTTTGTGAGTTCAAATTTGTCGAATTGTTGAGCGATCTCTTTTAGGACTGTGAGATATGCTTCCATTCTTTCATTTTTTGCTTCGTATTCTCCGTGGAATTGGCTCGTGACTAACTACGAGTCGCTGAAGGCGCTGATTTCCTGAGCTCCGACGCTTCGTGCGAGTCGTAGGCCGGCGATCAGAGATTCGTATTCGGCTTCTTTGTTTGATGCGCTGAATCCCAAGCAAAATGATTGCTCGATCATTTCCCCTGTCGGGGATTCGAGCTGTATCCCGACCCTGGATCCCTGCCTCGATGAGGCCCCATCGACATGTAATTTCCATGTTTGGGAATTCGATTTCGTGCTGTCCTCTTTCGGGACGAGTTCGATTACGAAATCAGCTAACACCTGCACTTTCGAGCTCGTTCGTGGTTTGTATTCGATATCGTATTCACTGAGCTTGATTGCCCACTTCGCCAATATTCCTGATTGGCTTGGACTGTGGAGTACTGTCCGCAGGGGTTGCAATGTCATGACCGTGATTGAATTCGACTGAAAAATAAGGTCTTAATTTTCGGGCCGCGGTTACTACTGCTAGCGCTAGCTTCTCCATCACGGGGTACCTGGTTTCAGCGTTTACCAACGATCTACTTACATAGTATATAGGTCTTTGTTCTCCGCTTTCTTCGTGAATTTGCACTCCGCTTCCTGCGTGTTCAGAGGTTGCCACATACAAAAAGATGGTCTCTCCTATGATTGGTTTTGACAGAACGGGCGGTTCGCTGATATATGTCTTAAGTTCTTTTAGGGTGGAGTCACATTCGGTGTTCCATTCGAATTTCTTGTTTCCTTTCAATAGCTTGTAGAAAGGGAGGCATCTGTCGGTAGATCTAGAAATGAAGCGGTTCAGCGCAGCTATTTTACCGGTGAGGCGCTGTATTTCTCGGATCGATCTCGGAGGTAAGGTATCGATGAGCGCGGTGATCTGTTTCGGGTTGGCCTCGATTCCCCTTTCGGTTATGAGGTATCCGAGGAACTCTCCGGAGGCCACTCCGAAAGTGCATTTTGTAGGGTTCAGTTTCATCCCGAATTAATTAAGAATGTTGAAACACTCTTGGAGTTGTAGAACGTGGTCGTTGGCTTTTGATGACTTTACTAGCATGTCGTCTATGTAAACCTCCATCGTTCTTCCAAGTTGCATGGAGAACATTTTATTTACTAGTCTTTGATAAGTAGCTCCGGCGTTCTTTAGTCCGAATGGCATTACTTTGTAGCAATAGGTACCCCGCTCAGTGATGAAGCTAGTTTTTTCCTGGTCTTCGGGGTTCATGAGGATCTGATTGTAACCAGAAAATGCATCCATGAACGAAAGTAATTCATGACCGGCCGTGGCTTCTACCAGCCGGTCGATATGCGGTAATGGGAAACTATCTTTTGGGCATGCTTTGTTGAGGTCGGTAAAATTGATACACACTCTCCATTTTCCATTTTTCTTTTTTACTACGACTGGGTTTGCGAGCCAGTCAGGGTATTGGAATTCGCGAATGGAACCGATTTTCAAGAGCTTGTCCACTTCGTCGTGTACTGCCTTGGCTCGTTCGGGTCCTAGCTTTCTTCGTTTCTGTTTGATAGGTTTAAACATAGGGTCGACGTTTAGGTCGTGAGAGGTGATATTGATGTCAATTCTGGGCATGTCTGCCGCGGACCATGCGAATGTCTTAATATTTTGCTTGAGGAAAGATACGAGGTCGTTCCTGACTTCAGGAGGTAGATCGTTCCCGATGTTGACGCCTTTTTCGGGGGAGCTCTCATCTAGGGCGATGACGCTCGATAGGTATTTGGCGGGGTCTTTGAGGTCGCGTGCGAGTGGGATATTCTCCTCCTTCTGCGGCATTTTTCGGAATTCAGACATGTAACAGGCTCGGGCTCGTTTTTGGCTTCCGAGTATGGTTTTCTCGCCGGTTGGAAATAAAAACTTCACACATTGGTGATAAACTGAGGGGACCGCCCTCATCTGGTGCAACCAGGGGCGCCCTACGATGGCGTCGAAAGTCATAGGATGATCGACTACGGTGAATTCTGTTTTCAGTTCCAGATCGTGAGTTCCGGTGGTTAATAATATGATCCCGAGCGAAGGGACTGACTGTCCTTCGAAGCTAGCGAGGGGAGTCGTTTCTTGTCTGATCATTGGGATCGGTTGCTCGAGGGACCGTAGCGGTTTTTGCGAGATGATGTCGACAGCGCTTTCGGTGTCGACGAGGAATTTCGAGAAGATGGCGCCTTCGACTTCCAATGCGATCACTAAGGCATCGTCATGGGGCATATCGAGATTTATAGTTTCGTGCTCGTAGAAAGTCACGATTGCTCCTTTTTGTATCGTATCTTCGCAGGCGATGATGGTGGAGTCGTCAGCCGCTTCTCGCGAAGCGCAGGATTGCTCGTTGAGAACATCGACTTTTCTCGATGCGATCGGCCTCATCGATCGAAAGAGGTCGAGATCGATTGATTCGATGCAGTCGGATCGAATTGGGGTAGGGTCCATAGTCGCGCTTAGGAAACTTAGATCGGTTTCTTAGCAAAGATGTTTTTCGTTTATCTTCTCCACAGTCGGCGCCAAAATGTAGAACCTAAATCTACACTAAGTATTTGATAGTGATCGGGGTTTGATCTAGGGAAGACAAATGATGTAGGCAACGATATCTTTAGAATGCAACAATGTTAAACAGTTTCCAGTAGGTTGAAATGGAATTTATTGATGAATTAGATCAAATACAATGATCTGAATTAGATCGAGTGATACAAATGAGATCCATAAAGAAAGAATCTAATATTGGGATGAGAACAAGGTCGATGTAAGTTTATAGCTCTCTCTAGGGTTTTCAACGTGTGCTTCTTCATGTCCGTTCTCCTTCCTTTATAGTAAGTCGGCCTCGTGATCTTCGTAACTGCTCCAGATCTCCGAGACTGCTCCGCGATCTCCGGGACCTCGAAGTCTTCGCTTTAGAGCTCGATTGCTTGCTACGGGCTTCTGTTCATTTTGGCCCATACCTTTGATCGTGGCCCATTAATGTACTGACCGAAATTGGGTCCAACAATTGTCTAGTTTGTTTTATTGAGAAACAAGTGTTTGAGACAATGACAAATGAGACAGTAATAAAGAGATTCCAATATATGAATGAGCGTAGAGTACATCTTTAAGTTTTAGTGCATTGTAATTATTTTTCGATAACATTTATACATCTTTACTATTAAGAAATTTTTTTATGACCCACGTCCATATCCTTGCTCCGCCACTGGGTGTAGTATAGTTTGGTGGTGGAGTCGCAACACGGGGTTGGAGAGTCTGTGTATGGTGGAGTCAGCTCTTAGGGCTTTTCATGGAGTTCCTTAAGCTCCTCGGAGGAACAGTGGTGCGTAGAGGAAGTCAATTGGCTCACCGTTCTGGATCTGAACTGCAGTCTTTGGTCTCTGGTTCGGACGAAGGGTGTGTGGTGTAGGGTTCATGGCGTCGTCTTCTCCTTGGTGTCTCGGAAAGATGTGCTATGTTTCTCTGTACCTAGGGTGCTTTGGAGGTTTCAGTTAACTCAAAGTCGTACTTAACTTCTGCTGTGGAGTGTGTTGATGCTGTGGTGTTTGGTTCGGGAAGTGCCGAAGTGGTGCAAAGGCGGAGACTTTGTCTATGGTGTGTTCATCGCGGTGCTGAGATGCTCGTCTCGATATCTTTCCCTCTTCTCGGCCGTTTGTATTCAGATATCCAATGGAGCTGTGTCGACATGGTTCTCTTGGGTTTTTGCTCCTGTTCGTTAATTGATTTCGGACAGCTAAATCACCTGTCTCCGGTTCTTGCAAATGGGCGATTGTCAAGGCTATAGGAGGCATCTTGTGGTCTCCGGAGCTTCCTCTTCCCTGGTGGTGCAATCGGTTCAACGATACATCCCAGTAGCGTGGGTGCTTACATAATTTTTACAGGCATACACAAACTGAGATATACTAGTAACCTATACATAGTCAAAGTCCATCCACAAAACAAGCCTCTACTATGAGAAACATGTATTATACTCTAGGTCTCTAGTCTGACTTAATTGCTGGCGTTCTAATAGGTTCGGAGAACAGAACACTACGTACACCAGGAATGTCAAGGATTTTCTTGTTGAGTGCATTTTCCTCGGACGTACCATGTCCGCTCAAGAAATTAACCGACAACCCCACAATCAGTTCCGGACAAAACACTTTCCAAAGCCCGAAACCACAATGTTTCGGTCATGTAACTCTATTTCCGACACACACCGGTCACTATCCCCTTAGTTTTATGTGGATAGCACAACTTGAGACCGATGCTATGGGAAATGCTCCTATTTGAACTTAGTGTTACAAGCAAGTATTCTATAACAGGTACAACACATAACTATTTGACAATGATTAAGGAGTTAGGTTCGACTTACATATCTGATGTCTTGGTCGACTTTTAACTTGCCTTCACAGAAGGTAAGGAAGCGCAGCACGAGTTGTCTAAAGGGATCCACAGAAGTTGGTATCCTAATAAAAAGTTATTACAAAGACGGTGTCTATGATTAAAGAGTTGGTTCATCTCTTAAATCACTGTAATTATAACATTACCATAACGGAAAAATTGTCATTTAAATCACCAACTTTCAAATTTGGTTGAAAAAAAACATGAACTTTCTCTTGGACTATTTAAAAAACCAACTTAACTTGAATAGTCACTTTAAACCTCAACTTTATTTGGCTAAACTAAATTAAAGACGACGTTAACTTGGATATTGGATTGATCTAACAGAGGTAACCACCGTTTCTAATTTCCGTTAGATCCAAAAGAAGTCGTGTTGATTTTTTTTTTAAAATATATCTAAAATTAACCGAACCCATGACTAAAGCTACATTCGTTGTAAACCCAAACTACTAGACCACTTACAATTTTGTTAATTTCAGTATATACTAATAGATATTATTATTGAACATCCAAATCATTTTGTTAACTTACTGCGCCGTTTGACTATTGGCATAAAACCGCAAATAATTTTACTTAAACAGTAACCCGTCCAGTCTCTAGAATCGATGTAACTTATCCAAGTAAAATACAATGTAGTATTTCTTTGTTCAATCAAAGAACAATAGTATTGAATTCAAATTAAAAAAAAAAACAACTGAACAGAAAATCAAGCGTAAACAAATTCACAGAGAGATTAGTATCTAGACATGCTCGTGGGTGAAGGAAATGAAGCAGAGGCTCATGGAGAACATGCTCGTGAAGAAGGGACTCGGACGAAGAGAGGATTCCCGATCCACTTTTAAAAATTTTAAAAAGCTGTTATTTAGTTTAAGAGAGATTAGTATCTATACGAGTTAACAAACAAATTTTATGTAGCCAAGTGGTTAGGCTTTGTTGTAATTGTACCTCTAGTCCCGTGTTCGAACCCGTGGAGGAACAATTTTTTACTTTTAAAACGAGTTTCATGTATTTAACGGAAATTACAAACGGTGGTTAACTCTGTTAAATCAATCCGTTACCTCAGTTAACGTCGTCTTTAATTTGGTTTAGTCAAATTAAGTTGAAGTTTAAAGTAGCTAAGTTAGTGCTTTAAATGGTCCAAATTTGAAAATTGGTGATTTAAGTGATTGTTTTCCCGTACCATAACCGCTCTTGTTCTAGTTATTTCTGTAATGTTCTCAAACATCGAAACCTGCGTTATTCCAGCTTATTTACAAGAATCCACTGCAAGGGTAAACCAACTCAACAACATGCAAAACAGAAGCAGACTTACCGATTGTGACAAACAATGCGGAAGTAGAATACATCATTTAATAAATATGTTTAGTCTAAGACAGATAAACATTTTTCTTTTGTTCAAAGTACAAAAACATTGTGAATGGGTAAATAAATAACTAGTCAGCCAGGTGCGGTTTTGGGGACTTAAATATGCCAAAATGGGAGATAGATTTTTAGAAAAAAGAGGGAGATAGTTTCATCTACGATTCGTCTCCAAGCCCGTGGCATAAACCACATAAGCGGCTGAGTAGGGCCGTCTTAAATTTAAAAATTTTCATTACAGATTTGCTTTGTTTATGTTTAATTGTACATTTTTTCTTTGTGCATAGACCCTTGAACAAACTTTTCTTAACATTCTAATTTCTGGTATATGATTAAAAGTTTAATATAATTAATTTTGTTACCTATATCACTAAAGTGCGCTTATCTTTCTGGGTACACATCCGTTTTGAACTTTAGAGTTAAGCGTGTTCGACCCAATTTTTTTTTAGATTATTTCATACCTTCTCCTTAATTTATTTTCACACCAAATATGGTGGGAAGTAAATATGGTGGATGGTCTTCATTGTTTATTAACTCGTTTATTTATTTTTATTTTTTGAATTAGTTTTAGGACAATTTTCTTAAATAGTCATTTTTAAGTTTTTGTCATTAACCAAGTGGTCTTGACCTAGTGGTAAAGAGGTTCCAGCTGGAATTTCTGCCCTGGGTTCGATTCCTCTTGGCCACCCATAGACGCCTTAAGTGGCAAGAAAACCTGGATTTCTATGGGCCTCTTGGTGATTAATCCTTGGACCTAGAAAGCCTTTGGGATCACACCAAAATTATATAAAAAAGGTTTTTGTCGCAAAAATAGCATTCAAAGAGGACAATGATAAAAATATCCTTTTTATTTTAAAATTTTTAATATTTATTTTTAATTTTTAAAAAATTGAAACCATATTCTCAAAACCTCACCCCTTAACTCTAAACTCAAAGTCTAGATTAGTTAACTCTAGGGTACATGTATTTTTACCTTTTAAAACTTCTTTTGCTCATTTTTCTCTTTGAGGACTATTTTGGTGAAAATAAACTAAAAATAACTATTATAAGTAATTTCTTTTATTTTTATTGAGTCATAGATTGTCGGGTACAAAGACTTTATTTTGTGACGATCCTAACCACCGTTGTTCTTTTAGCTGTCTTATTCAAAGACCATCACTAGTGGACAAGGAACACACACACCAGCTGGTACACACTGACTTTAGATCTTGTTTTTCTCCAAAATTTTTTTGTTTAAGGTTACCTCAGAAAGATTTAACTCCAGTTAACTTGAACCTAATCTTGACTGTAATTTTTCTTGTTATAGGTATTAGATCAGGGAAACGAGATTACACTCATGAATTCTTATTCTTTTTACCCATCTTGTTGATCTTGAGTTGCTGGCTCATCTTTATCTAGTTCTCACCTTGAACCTTTAACATTTGTTCCACCTTCGTGCATTTTATTTTAAGTGTCATACGTGAAGATATATGCAAAAATGTCGGAGAGGAAAGGATTGATGCACCCTCTCACTCATTCTTGCTACAGTACATTGATCAATAGGGAAGATCAAGGAGTCAAAAACATAGAGACTGCACCAAAACCTGTCAACATGAAAGAAAAACAGAGAATCAGAAAAGTGGTGAAATCAAAACCACCAGAGGCACGAAATTATGAGTATTACCTATTTCGTCATCACATCGTCGTCCAAAAATGACCCAGAAAATGAAGATGATGGATAAGGAGAAGAAGCAACACAACAATCGTGTCTCTGTTTAGGTGAACAAAAAGAGTGGAAACCAAGTTTTACAGTTGAAAAAAGGAAAAAACAAAACAAGTAGGGGCTGTGGTCCTGGGGACATAAATGGACCTGTCTTCTCTTGGAATTTTGTGCAATATCCTACATTCTCTACATCGAAATGGTAACCCCAAACACTTCTAGCTCCACCATAATAGCCTACATCCTCTACTTAGTGTCGTCTACCCGGAATGATGCATGTGATGAGAAGCTCATGCCTTTATTAACTGAATGTAGGGAGTTTTTCTCTGGAAAGTGTGGTTTTCGCATGTTTGAGATAAAAGGTATGGGGCTAATTTGCTAAGATATCAGTGGGGTCTTGGTAAGGGTATGGAACAGCCACTCCAAAGAAAGATATTTGAGGAAGTTTCCAAATAATTTTGGATTTTGCCTAGGGATCCCCGTTTTCCTTCCCAGGCTGCCTCATATCTGCAATAGATAGTTTTTTTTATTATTCTAATCAGAACAAACTATTTCTTACAGAGATTTTGAGGAGAAAAAGATTCTAATCTTGTGAAGGGAGAGGATCTCTACAAACTTTTGAGAAGAATCATGAACCATATTATATTATTCCTGTAATCTATCATCATGTTTTCTCCATATATTATCTATGTGTTCTTTGTGACTATGACTATGGCTAAATATCCTACATTCTCTACATCGAAATGGTAACCCCAAACACTTCTAGCTCCACCATAATAGCCTACATCCTCTACTTAGTGTCGTCTACCCGGAATGATGCATGTGATGAGAAGCTCATGCCTTTATTAACTGAATGTAGGGAGTTTTTCTCTGGAAAGTGTGGTTTTCGCATGTTTGAGATAAAAGGTATGGGGCTAATTTGCTAAGATATCAGTGGGGTCTTGGTAAGGGTATGGAACAGCCACTCCAAAGAAAGATATTTGAGGAAGTTTCCAAATAATTTTGGATTTTGCCTAGGGATCCCCGTTTTCCTTCCCAGGCTGCCTCATATCTGCAATAGATAGTTTTTTTTATTATTCTAATCAGAACAAACTATTTCTTACAGAGATTTTGAGGAGAAAAAGATTCTAATCTTGTGAAGGGAGAGGATCTCTACAAACTTTTGAGAAGAATCATGAACCATATTATATTATTCCTGTAATCTATCATCATGTTTTCTCCATATATTATCTATGTGTTCTTTGTGACTATGGCTAAGTAGTCGATTTGTTAGGTCTAGGGCGTTAGGGTATCAAAATATACGTGTCGGATACAAATAATGATTGATGTTTTAACTGTCTCCATTCATTGTTACACTTAAAGTTTGTATTAAACTGATCACTTAGTGTTTTTGTTTGCTAGAAATAACATGAAGGGTAGCTTGTCCCTAACCAGCGAATAACATGATCCCAGAACAAAAGAAAATCAATGATCTCTCCATCCGTTGATAACACCTACTTTCCAATATTGATGCCATTATTTCTTAGCATACGTTTGTGACATGCATTCTGATCTGCCTTAGCAGCAGATATGGTAACATTATTATTGTTGTTAAAGATCTTAACAATTCCATACATTTGATGAAGCAAGATCAATGCATATACTAGAAGAGGATCACCTCAGCAAGGGAAGGAAGTTCTTTCTCTTCCACAAGGAAAATTCATCAGCTGATAAGGTTCTTGTTCCTAGTTCTCACACCCCCGACTAATGAGCCTCTCAATTGGTTCAACAAATCAACGAAGTTTCACGTAGAACCACAAAAGGAAACAAAACAAACATGGAAGAGTCTATGAATACTTCAGTCAATCCAAACAAACCTTCCAACAATGAAATTCTCCATTTTTATCTATTGTCTATCCAAAGGGACCAGTGTCTGAATTCAACTATTAGGAACAAGCTATACAACTATAATTTGGGCTAGTGAGTATCTGTGATATAACAAACTAAGTCCCACATTGGAGAATTAGACAAAGATAGTCTAATATATAAAGAGCTGTCCAACTCTAATAGTACGAGGTCTTTTGGGAATGAAACCAAAAGTAAATCCATGCGGACTTGCCTCTAAGGCCCAAAGTGGTCAATATCGTACTAATCGGATAATATAGAGTTGGACATGGGATTTCACAATCCCAACAATTGGTATCAGAGCGGTTGATGAGAAATCTGCAAGAAGACCAAAATACCCTTCGAGTAGGAACGGGACCCATCGAGTTAGGATTGGGAGGTGTGTGTGTGGCAGAAATCAAGTCAAAAGATCATGAAAGTCAGTTGTGGGACACGAGATGAATGTGATCCTTAGTTTGAAGGGGAGAATGTGATATAACAAACTAAGTCCCACATTGGAGAATTAGACAAAGAGAGTCTAATATATAAAGAGCTGTCCAACTCTAATAGTAAGAGGTCTTTTGGGAATGAAACCAAAACTAAATCCATGCGGGCTTGCCTCTAAGGCCCAAAGTGGACAATATCGTACTTATCGGATAATATAGAGTTGGACATGTGATTTCACAATCCCAACAGTATCTGGCACAGCGTAAGGACTGGATAATCAGCTCAACCAAGGGATTTGATAATTCTCCTTGGGACCTGCTTCACTCAATCAAGGGATTCAAAGAACCACACTTGAGACCGACTTCTTGTGCTAATGAATTTAATCAAATCAAGAACAAGGAAAAAAAGAAACTCACTTGTTTATTAATTATCAAAAGCTATCCCGATACAACCGGAAGAAAAAAATACTTAAATAACAAAACTAATGAAAACCCTAATCTAAGAACAAAGCCACGTTAATAACAAAACTCATAATAACAAAACAACAATTAATAAATCCCATAATAATAGTAGCCCAAACACGTGACCTAACTCAATCGTGATGTCACCGGTGACGTGCTCTAATTGTCAAGATGTGCTGCATCAGTCCCTCCAACGGCGAAACGATTCATCCTCGAATCTTGTTTCTTTATAGATATACTGGTACAAAGATATACTCATCAAATCTCCAACATTTTTTGATTTGTGCATTCACACAAGCATTATCTTCTCCAAGTAAAAACGTCTTGAAAGAATTATGAATTTCTCCAAAAGAACCATCAGAAAAGATGAAGTCTACCGCTTTGATATGTTGTGTTTTTCGCACATTCGAACACTGTTTTCTAAAGTGTTTTTGAGTCTTTATCGAGTCTTTCCAGTCCTTTTCGAGTCATTACAGGTTTGGAGTTACATTGGATGTGAGATGGACCAGCTGGAACAAAAGAGGCAGAAAAGAGTGCAATTTGGTGATTTTCACGCAGAACAGTCTTGATGGCTGTTCCCGATCCGGAACACCCCGAGTGCATGTTCCAGTGTCAGAGATTTTTAAGGAAACTACAACTTATTTCTGGATTTTCCCTAATCTCCATATTTTTCTCTCCCAGCCGCTGGTGGCTTTGATATATCTTCTTTTTCTATTTATTTTTACATTCTACGATGTTTTTGAGACAAGGAACCAGACTTGAGCTTTTAGTGATTTGCGATTTGCTACTTGTTAGGGAGAAGGCTTCATCTCTCTCGTTTGGAGAAGGATTCCTGAACCCTATTTCTATTTTATTGCAGTCATATTTCTTGTTTGATTCAGTCTCTGTCTCTGTGTTTTCTCTTGTCATGGATCAGTAGTCAACTAGCTTGTCTAGGGTTCTAGGGTGTTAATTTCGTGAGTTAAACATAGATAAGTGAATCCATTGATTGTCTTCATTCATAACTGTTCTTAATGCTTGCATTAAACTGGCGGCTTAATATTAGATCCTAGGTTTAACCTGTTCATAAACCGTGTAATAGGTTTCTAGATCTGTTATAAATGAGCATTGCATCCCTAGTCAGCGAAAGTAGATATTAGGGTGTTTTGTGAACATATCGGACTTGATCTCTATTGCTTGTTGTCGCGTCTTGATCCAAACATAGGGAGCAGTACCACGACAGTGGACTGTTCTACTTGAGTGATCCGAGTTCTAGACTTGCTCTTAATTGAACTTGAATAATTGTTTGTCTCACACTTTCTTAACACCCGATCAAACCACCCTAGGCTAGCATTTTAATCATCTGAAATCTTTAATTAATCTTGTTATTTGCTTGTCACGATACACAAATCTTAAAACCCTCACACTGTCTTAGCATGATATTGATCCTATAGAAATAAAGTGTAATTGTTGGTCTCTGTGGATTCGATCCTAAAGTGCTACATCGACATACCATTCTATTGTGGTAGTGTGCACATTAGGTTAATTGGTGTGCGTATACACGTAATATCAATTTGGCGCCATTGCCGGGGACCATCTTTTTACCTTTATTTTTTGGTTATTTATTTAGTCTAAGACCTCTAACTTGCTATATCCTTTTTGCTGTAATTAATGTTCCATGTGCATGACCAGTAGACATACTCTGAGAAATGCACAAGAAGAATTGGTTACACTTACCAACCAAGAGCTAGCAAGGTTAGAAAGAACAAATCGTCAACAGCCAAGGCAAACCGGCACCACTATGGGTGATCATGCCAATCAGGATGATCTCACTACTGCAATGGCACTCATGCAACAGCAGATGTTTCAGATGCAGCAGACCATCCAAGCTCAGGAGGAAGCTGCTCAACAAGCTGCTCTACTCGCTGCTCAGCAGCAGCAGGAACAACCGGAGCAAGCTGCTCCGATCTGGCAGAGAAACCTTCCGCGTAACACCCCTACTACGCTCTCTGCCATAGTTCCTCCACCCTGCCTCAGGAAAGACTTCGAGATCAAGCCTGATTTGATTGGCCTAGTGCAGAGAAAGGTGTTCTCTAGTCTCTCTACTGAAATTCCAATGGAGCATATTGAGAGCTTCGAAAAAGTCTGCAATTTCACTCGCGCGAATGGTGTCCCACCTGACTACATCAAGTGCATGCTATTCCCATTCTCTCTTGATGGAAAAGCTTCACGGTGGTTGGACTCCCTCCCTACCGGTTCTCTCACTTCATGGGAGCAAGTCCGATCAGTGTTCCTCAGCCATTTCTGCTCTAAGGCGAGAACAGCTGCATTGAGAAACAAGATCACCTCCTTCAGACAGCTCACTGATGCGCCTTTCTGCGACGCATGGGAGCGCTTCAATGACAACCGCAGAGAAAGCCCTCACCATGGATTTTATGATGATTACCTCCTGGGCATTTTCTATGATGGAGTGGACTGAAAATACCAAGGTGCTCTAAACTCTTTGAGCAATGGAGACTTCATGACTCAGACCACTGATGGAGCGTTTAAGCTGATTGAGACCATGGCTGCTAGCTCAGCTAATAAGAAAGAGGAGAGTGATTTCTCCAAGAAAGGGAACAGTTCCGACACCCATAAGATAGATGAGCTGACTGCCAAGGTTGATCAGCTACTGAAAAACAACCAAGGGCACGTCTTCAGCATAGAGAAAGCTACGGCCAGGCAGATTCAGAACCAGAACCAGCAACAACCGCAGAGCAATCGGCAAGCTGTTCCAGCTACCGTGAATAG
The DNA here is from genome assembly GCF_020379485.1 of Brassica napus. Lineage (NCBI taxonomy): Eukaryota > Viridiplantae > Streptophyta > Magnoliopsida > Brassicales > Brassicaceae > Brassica > Brassica napus. The sequence goes on along the minus strand of NC_063452.1, from coordinate 37,357,342 downwards.
TCAACCAGATGAGCTGAAGGGTCTGGGTATGATGATGCAACAGCTGTTGCAGGGTCAACAGGTTCAAGCCAAGGCGTTGAATCAGGTAACCATGGAAATCGACACCAGGATGGGCAACATGTTCACTGATCTGAGTGCCAAGTACGATACTGTTGCGAGCCACTCGCTAAGACTGTTCTAGGCGCAGAAGAGAACACTGAACAGTCTGCTAGCTCTGGAGTGACTGCTCCTAGCGAACCTGCTGAGACTCCACCAGTGCGAGTCTATGTTCCTAAGGTTCCCTATCCAATTCCACCTAAACATCTGATGGATCCTATTAGTGCAGAGCAGCTGGCTGGGTTTAGGAAGATGGTAAGAAGACTTCCTCAAAAGATCTCATTTGAACATGCTTGGGAGAATCGGCCATTGCATATGTTCTTCAAACATTGCAGAGAAACTCGTGAGGAAATTAAGGCTCTCTTTACTAAAGCATTGACACCATCACTGAAGGTATTGCCTAAGGTCGATGACCCTAGAAAGTTTGTTTTTCCTTGTTCCATTGCTGGAGTGGAATTCAAAGAAGCTCTTTGTGATTCTGGGTCTAGTGTAAACCTTGTCTCAAAAGCGATTGTAGACGAGCTGGGCATTGTTGATTTGATCCTTCTCAGGTGAAGCTAGCTTTTGCAAACTCTTCCATGGCAGTCCCTTATGGAACTTTTCTCAATCTTCCTGTCTAGGTTGGGGACTGTGTGCTCCATACCGAATTTCAAGTTGTTGAGATGAGGAAGGATCATGAGATGCCTTTGATCTTTGGAAGGTCATTCATGGCTACAGTGGGAGCAATCGTCGACATCCCTAATAAGAGAGTCTCCTTCTCCAACATCAACAAGAAGGTTTTCTACAAGGCTGTCCCAACCAGATCACAAATCCGATACGCTTCCTGCATCTCAATGGTCAGTGGAGAACATCTGAAAATTGTTCCAAAGAAGGAGTTTAGTGATAAGAGTGAGATCAAAGAATTTCTGGATGGAGATCCTCACACTGATATCAAGAAACTCAGTGGAAATGCAAAGGTGAAGGAAAACGTCCAGAAGAAAAGGGTCAAGGGTGATCCTACAATTACTTTGATACCTCACATGTGTGATGAGAACTCCATTGAGTATGAGGTAAAGTGCAAAGGTACCTCCAAACCTTTCTCTAAAGTTAAATTTATTCTCACACGTGAGCTGAAAGAGAAAGGAGAAGCTGCTGTGAAGGGATTGCTGAGCAGAGTTCTGAAGCTGAACATGTCTGATTGTGGAGCTTGTTTTGGAACAAGCCATTATGAACAACCTGACTGATCCTTGTCACCAAGTCAAGCTAGTGACTTAAACTAAGCGCTTGGTGGGAGGCAACCCACTGGTAAGTGTACATATAAGTTGGTTTTGTTTTTGTTTACTTATTTTTTTTAGTTTATTGAGTCTCAGGTCATAAGGCAGAAAAACCCGAGATACTTCAAAAATTCTGGGTTGCAGCAATGGAATAACCTGCCCTCTGAAAAGAGCAGTTTTTCAAGGCGACCATCTGACGATAGAACACCCAGAATTTTCATGGAGTGCCCGCTCCACTCAGGTAAGTATCTCAACAAAAAAATGTTTATTTTTGTTTTCACCTTCTCTCTGATTTATTTTCACACCAGGGACAGTGTGAAGTAAGTCCGGGGGAGGGTTTTCGTTGTTACTAAGTCGTTTCTTTGTTTTGTTTTTCTTTTGAGTCAGTTTGAGTCAGTTTTTATGAACAAGTCAGTCAAAACTTTGTGGGAATTATTACCTTATTCTGTGTTGATCACTAACTACCTCGTGCTTTAGTTATCTTATTCAGTGACCTTAGCAGTGACGAAAGACAACATGTGGACATAGAACACTCTGACATTATCTCATTTGGTTCTCCAGAAGATTTCAGCTTGTCAAGGTTACATTGGAAAGACTTAGCTCCACTTAACTTGAACCTAATCTTGACTGCAATTCTTCTTTTTATGGGCATTAGATCAGGGAAACGAGAATACACTCAGGACTTCTTATCCTTTTTATCCATCTTGCTGATCCTGAGTGGCCAGCTCATCTTTAGCTAGTTCCCACCCTGCACCCTAGCCTTTATTCCACCTTCATGCATTTGTTTTTCAGTGTCATATGTGCAGATATGTGCAAAAAGGTCGGAGAGGAAAGGATCAACGCAGTCTCTTACTCGTTACTGCTGCAGAAATTCAGCCAGAAAGGAGAACAAGTAGCTTAAGGGAGCAACCGCTCCATAACCAAAGAACTGTGCAAGAGCATGGGTGGAGAAGCAGAATGGTTGCGAAATCAGAACCATCATGTATTACCTCCTTCTTCGTCACCTCACCATATCAGTCTTCTGAAAAAAATGAATAAAAAAAAAGAATAAAAAATATGAGAATACGGTGATGGAAAAGGGGAAGAAATCAAAGAAACATGAGCCACTAGGAAGGTCGAGCAAAAGAGTGGGATACCAAGTTGAAAACATGAAGAGCATGCAGATGATCTGAGCAGCCAAACGGTTGATCCAGATAGAGCAGAACAGTCGTTCCGGAGGTAGTAAAAACGAGTAGAGGCTGTGGACATCAATGGATCTATCCTCTCTCGCTATTTTACGCGATATCATGTATCCTCTACAAAAAATAGTATCCCCTAAATACTCTTAACTCCACCATCAAATAGCCCGTTCAATACCTAGACCGTCTACCCTGAATAACGCTTGTGATAAGAAGCTCACGCTACTCTTAATTGAATGTAAAGAGCTTTTTCTCGAAAGTGTAACTTTTGCAGGTTTAAGATATAGAGTATGTAGCCAATTTTGAACAACAGTCAGTGGAGTTTTGGTAAGGGTGTGTTGTCCTAGTTTTACTGTTTGTATGGTTTAGAGATTTCTGGTTAAAGTATGGTTACAGGGAATAGGAGAGTTCCCACACTTTCAAACCTTTCACCCTGTTCTTGATACTTGACATTGTTTGAGGACAAACAAGGATCTAAGTCTGGGGAAATTGATATGTTGTGTTTTTGGCACATTCTAACAATGTTTTCTAAATTATTTTTGAGTCTTTATCGAGTCTTTTTAGTCCTTTTCGAGTCATTACAGGTTTGGAGTTGCATTGGATGGGAGATGGACAAGCTGGAATAAAAGAGGCAAAAAAAGAGTGCAATTTGGTGATTTTCACGCAGAACAGTTTTGATGGATGATCCCGATCGCGCGGAACACCCTGAGTGCATGTTTCAGCGGCAGAGATTTTTAAGGAAACTACAACTTATTTCAGGATTTGCCCTAATCTCCCTATTTTTCTCTCCCAGTCACCGGTGGCTTTGATATATCTTCTTTTTCTATTTCTTTTTACATTCTACACTGTTTTTGAGACAAGGAACCAGACTTGAGCTTTTAGAGATTACGATTTGCTACTTGTTAGGGAGAAGGCTTCATCTCTCTCGTTTGGAGAATGATTCTTGAACCCTATTTCTATTTTATTGCAGTCATATTTCATGTTTGATTCAGTCTCTGTCTCTGTGTTTTCTCTTGTCATGGCTGAGTAGTCAACTAGCTTGTCTAGGGTTCTAGGGTGTTAATTTCGTGAGTTAAAAATAGATAAGTGAATCCATTGATTGTCTTCATTCATAATTGTTCTTAATACTTGCATTAAACTGGCTGCTTAATGTTAGTTACTAGGTTTAACTTGTTCATAAACCTTGTAATAGGTTTCTAGATCTGTTATAAATGAGCATTGCATCCCTAGTCAGCGAAAGTAGATATTAGGGTGTTTTGTGAACATATCGTACTTGATCTCTATTGCTTGCTGTCGCGTCTTGATCCAAACGAAAGTTTAGGTATCAAGATCGATCAACATAGGGAGCAGTACCACGATAGTGGACCGTTCTACTTGAGTGATCCGAGTTCTAGACTTGGTCTTAATTGAACTTTAATAATTGTTTGGCTCACACTTGCTTAACACCCAATCAAACCACCCTAGGCTAGCATTTTAATCATCTGAAATCTTTAAATAATTTTGTTACTTTCTTGTCACGATACACAAATCTTACCCCAACATTGTCTTAGCTTGATATTGATCCTATAGAAATAAAGTGTAATCGTTGGTCTCAGTAGATTTGATCCTAAAGTGCTACATCGACATACCATTCGATTGTGGTAGTGTGCACATTAGGTTAATTGGTGTGCGTATACACATAATATCACGCTTCTTTGCTCAATGTCCAATTAGCAACATGATTCTTCAGACTGCTTCCATGCACGTTGTTGGACCCAATTTTGGTCAATACATTAATAGGCCACGATCAAGTAAATGGGCCATGAAGAGTTAAAGCCCATAGCGAACACTCGAACTCGAGATGGAGATTTCGAAGATCCGGAGATAGCGGAAGGATTGCGGAGATCGCGGAACGGTTGCGAACATCACAAGAGCAGCACGCTATAAAAAGAGATCGACACATAAGGAAGGCACACGTTGAAAACCCTAGAGAGAGCTACACCCATACTTCGACCTTGTTTTCATCCATCTTTAGATCTTTTTCTCTTAACGATCTCGTTGTAACGTTCGTTCTTGTTTCACTCATTGTATTCGATCTTATTCATCAATAAAAGTCCATTTTTCCCTACCGGGAACTGATTATATCGTTGTGTTCTAAAGATATCGTTGCCTACATCACTTATCTTCCCTTGATTAAACTCCCGATCACTATCAAATTCTTAGTGTAGATTTTAGGATCTACATTTTGGCGCCTACTGTGGTGAAGATAAACGAAAAATATATCTACTAAGAAACTGATCTAAGTTTCGTAAGCGCGACTATGGATCCCAATCAAACTATCGGAACCACGCCATCAGGAATCGACAACGTCGATCCTCCCGGATCCAACTCGAGAACCAAAACCTTACTTGTGGGACCAACGGGCACCGATGGGACGACTGGAATGACCCATACACAACAAATCCCTCCAATCGGAACCTCGACCCATGAGCGATCATCAGCCCAAGATCGATCCTCACCACCAGTTCGCACTTCAGTTCCGGAAAGGACCTCGATCCCTGATCGAACCGAAGCTCGAGTCTGGAATCGCCCCAGAGAAAAAAGCCCACTGACGACCAAATCCGACCTCAATCGTCTAGGCCAATATTTCCGACCCCGCTTGCACAGAATCAGGAAGAAATGACCGAGCTTCGAGGAATGGTCTTGTCATTAATCGACGAAGCTTGCAACCAAAAGGCCGCCTATCGTGACATTGCCAACCGATTGGATCAAGCCGAACAGGAGCTCGCGGAGTACCGAGCTAACGCCCGAGAGAGAAACCAACCGCCGCGTGATCCATTAAGAGAAACACTAAACCCTCAAAACGCCGGAGCCTTCGGTACTCCAGAAATCCCGAGCGCTCGATCCGGACGCTACACGGGAGAGAACTCGCAACCACCTCCGCAGCAGAGTATGTCGGCGCGAAGTCTGAGTTACAACGGATTGGACGAAATAGACACCGGACTGCAAGCCCAAAGAAGTACTCCAATCCAATCGCAAAACATATATATGGAAAGAACCGGGGAGCCTAGAAACCGAATACCACCGCTGGGAAATTGAACCTCTGAGAATCAAACTCCGTCAGCTCCGAGAACCTCCCAGCAAACGGGGTTGGGTGACCCGATAGGGCAAACTCGCGGTTACGACCCCTGCAGACCTATCGACGCGGATCCTCAAAGAGAAGATCTGGGGATCCCGGGTGAAACCGGAACGTTCGAGAATTAGATCGAAAGAAACGATGCCAAGCTCAAAAGAATACATGCCATCGTGCATATGGCGACAAGCTCCGCTCCAGACATAGATATGGTCATTGAAGAAAAAAGGAGAACCCCATTCACGAACCGAATCGCCAGCGTAAGGCTACACCATGTCGGAAAACTCAAATTTCCCGAGTATGCTGGGAACACAGATCCGAAAGCCCACATACGAGCCTTTCAACTAGCGATATCAAGATCGCACCTCAACAACGACGAAAAAGAGGCCGGCTACTGCCGCTTCTTTGCCAAAAATGTAACTAGGGCCGCCCTTGAATGGTTCGCAAGCCTCGAAGAAAACCTAATCGGTAACTTCACCCAGTTAGTATCTACGTTCCTCAAACAATACTTAGATTTCATAGAAACAAGGGTTACCGAGGCGGACCTCTGGAATCTCAAGCAAGCGCCTTTCGAACCATTGATAGCATACATAAACAAGTTCAAGGAAATCAAAGCCAAGATCTCGCACCCAAACGAAGTCGTGACCCTGGCGGCATTAAAGAATGGCGTCTAGTTCTCATCCAAGTTCAGGGAAGAAATGGCAGTGCGGGCACCGATCTCGTTGGATGATGCCCTACACCGAGCTTTATGCTTCGCAACCCACAAAGAGGAGGTCGCAGCCTTGAAGGAACAGTACAGTGCAAACAAAAATAACATTGCCAAAAAGAACAATGCTCCTAAAGAACCAGCAACCAAAGGGCAACACTTTGCAACTCGATTAACTCCATCAAAGCATATCAACGAAAAGCCGAAAACAGCGAAGGATTCAGAGAGTCCCTATTAGGTCCCGACCACGAAATCACCTTCGACGAAAACGAGACCGTAGATCTTGACAAACCACACTATGACGCTCTCGTAATACGACTCGACGTCGGCGGCTGCAAACTATCTCGGGTGATGATCGACACCGGTAGCTCGGCTGATGTCCTCTTCTACGACGCATTCAAAAAAATGGGATTCACCAAAGCACTCCTCAAGCGAGAACGAACCCCTCTGATCGGGTTCGCAGGGGAAACCACCTACTCCCTTGGGTCAATCGAGCACGCTGTAACTGCCGGAGAAGTCAGGAAAATCGTCGAATTCACCGTGATAGACCGTCAAGCCCCGTTCAACGCAATCCTTGGAAGGCCTTGGCTATACATCATGAAGGCAGTTCCCTCAACCTACCACCAGTACCTGAAATTCCCGACTCCAAAAGGAATCGAAACCATTAGAGGAAGTCAGAAGAGCTCCAGAACATGCTACCTTGCAAGCTTCAAGGATATAGAGCAGCACTATTAAACAGGCAACCAAGGCCAATAGCAGACGTACACACGTACACGAACCACCGAACAAAAGACCCTATCTTTGGGAAAATAATCATACTATGTTATGACTTGATCCCTCGCTGAGGGTACGTAAGCAAGTCATGACACGAGTCCAGTCACCCACCAACTACACAGCTTGAAGGATATGTGTCACAACACCCGAAGCACGCTAAACGCGACTGCATCGACCTCGAATCGAAAGACAAGCTTCCTTCCTTATCTCTATTTTGTAACAAACTGAAAACCAAGTTTTTATTAAAATTCGGTTCTTACACTTCGCAGTTCGAGCTCGTTAGATCTCCTATATCCGAAAAATCGCAATATTCTTAACGGCAGACTAAAAACCAGCCCTGATCAGGTTTTCGGTTACAGCCAGCCCCGCCAACAAGCGCGGCAGAACAAGTTAACAAAATCTTTTGTTACATCAAACGTACGTCGATAAAAGTACCTATGACAAATCGACACACGGTCTCAAAAGAACGGCCTTGCGTAAACATAAAAATTACGACAAACAACTCAAAAACTCACAAATCCTATCTTTATTAAAAAGATAAAGCAACAGAAACAAATGGGAAAGCGAAAACAAAAGTCAAATCCCTAAAACTACTCCTCGACATCGTATTCACCATCCCCGAACTGGCCACCCATGCGCTTCGTCTTATCACCCGTGTCGTTCATCTCAGAAGGAAATTTAGAAAAGAAATCTTCTGGCAGATCCTCCGTAATCTGAGGCAGATCAAGCTTCTCAACGGGGAAATCCGAAACTGCCATCACATCAAGCTCGGACCCGAGCTTGACCTCCTTCGTTCGAAGACGCAACAACTCTTCTGAAGCCAAAAGGTTATTGTCCATGATCTCCTTCAAGAGATCTATGTTCGCCATGACCTCCCTAAGACGAGCTTCGCAATCAGTTGCGGCCTCCTTCTTCTCCCACTTCTCCTTCAAAGATACCAGCACGTCCAAGTAGTTATCTGCCAAAGCCTTTTTAGTATCGTAAGTTGCGCGACAAAGGTCGTCAGTGAACTTATTAGCGGAAGATTCGGCATTCGCCTCTAAAAAAGAGACTTGCTCGGGGGCCGACTTCCTCTCGTTACTCACGACTCGTAAACGAGCCTCGAGCAAAGCGGCCTGATTCCCCGGCTTCTTGGCGGCGGCCAGCTGAGCAGCGTTAGCTCGATCTCGATCCTGAGCCATCTTTAAACCAAGTTTCAGCTCCCAAACAACCTTCTTTATCTTGTAAAGCTCGTCGGAGCGCGGGACATCCTGCAGACGCCTCTCCAAAGTCGCTGCGAACTCATTATTGGCCTCCATAGCCTAAAATATAACTAGTAAGCACAAGCTAAAGATTCAAAATCACAAGTACCAAAAAGACGACCTTAGCATGAGCGACAACCATCTTCACATAGGCCTCGCGCTCCGTCATATTTCTCAAGGAAGGAAGTGGATTTCCAGCAGGTTTGAAATGCCTCACCAAGTGAGCGACACTTTCCGGATCCTCCGTGAAAGGACAATCCTTGGAATGGGAAAACTGCCAATGACAACCGTATCACCCGAAGCACCGAGACGATGATCTGCACCAGTCGTTTTCGCCTTCTTCGGAGGAAGATCGCGCCCCTCCGAACCGGTTGGGCTACCCCACTTTGTACGAGCAGCAAACTTTTCACCCTCGAGGTCTTTTCCCTCTTGAGGTGAAGCTCGCAGAAGTCGGGTCTCCTCGCGTAGAACTTCTGTGAGCGCTTAGCTCACGTCTCCGGATCGAATTTGTTCTGCACTAACGCCGCCAGCTCAATTTCGTATCCTTTTGGATTCACGAGGGTTCGCCCTTCTCGACGCCATGTCTTTTCGGCAAAAGGAAACAATAATTTATCGGAAGTACTATGATAAACCCTAAACGAAGTAAGGCTTTATAAAGACTAAGGCATCCCCATATCTCAACAATCTACATGAAAGAATCTCGAAAACTAAGGAAGCAAAAGATATTACGAAAACCGTGTTTATCCATTCAAATCGAAACTTCGCGACCAAGGATCGCGGAAAACAAAAGTCTAAAACAAAATAATATCAAAACATAAAGATTAACTAGAATCGACTCCATTGGGAACAGACGACCCTCTGGCTTGATCCACCGAATCTTTAGAAACCTAAGGAAGGTCGAGCCCGGAGATTGACCAATCCGATACAGCAGCCAAAGCAACAAGACCTTCACAATCATTCTCCATCTCCTTCAAACGAGTGAGCTCAGCGTCCACATTTAAGCCCCCATCCTTGAGCTCGTTTAGAAGATCTATGTTGGAAACCACCTCTTGCAACTGGATCTCAGCCGACACATCCTTCTTCTTGTTCACCCATTTCTCCTTCAAAGACTATGGGATCTCTCATCATCGTCCAACGACGTCACGACGAGAAACGCGAGAAACACGACGGATGTCTCGATCCCTCTCGACCTCGAGCGCTGCAATCTTGGCTCTCTGAGCGATGACCTGGGCTGCGAGAGTCGCGTTCTCCTGGCAAGTCCTCCTCTAGTCATCGATCAAGGATTCGATCATTTTAGCATCCCTCTTTCCCTCGCGTTTGGTGGTTTCAAGCTCCGCCGAAAGTCTCTTGATCTCAGAACTGATATTCTCGATCTCCTTGTCGTTACAAAAAACCTCAACGCGATCCTCCATCGCTACAACATACTCGTTGAAGGCTTCCATAACCTAAAGAAAAATAAGATGACAAATAGGAACCTCAAAACATCTTCTAGAAGGAAAGAAATCAAGAAACGGACCTTAGAGCTCGCAACTGCCACTTTGGCGTAGGCCTCCTTCTCGGTCGCGGAAGCAAGGGACGGGAGACGGCAACCCGCCGATCTCATGCGGCCGGTGAGAGAGATCAGGTCGTTTTGAGCCGCAAACAAAGGATCATCACCCCCAGAAGCAAGACCCCTGACGGTCGATTCTCGCCTAGAACAAGACGGACCGGGCAAGGCCGCCTTCGACGATCGACATCGCTTACGGCTCGTGGCAACGACTTCATCTTCCGAGCCAGGGCTCAACGAGACAGAAGATCGTCGCTCCCCAAGGACATCCTCATCATCGGAATCCCGAATCGAAATTAAGGGAGGTCTATCAGAAGCTCTGCTCCTCGATACTGACCCGGAAGTACGAAACGATGACCTCCTCATAAGCTGCCTAGCCGATCGATCCAAAGACTGAGATTGGATCGAAGAAGTCGCAATGACTTCCCGAGAGCACTCCGCCTCATCATCAAAGCTGCCAATGACCGGTGGGGGTCTGTTTGTTCCCCCTGGCATGGCAAAATCGGCTCGAATCCGGGACTGATCAAACGATGTCCAGTCCGAACGACCTCTCCGGAGAACTCCAATCAAGCCCCAAATCGCGTCCGACTTCAAGGAACTGCCGGAATGAACTGAAATAATTAAAGGAAAACGAAGATTTAAATCGCAAATCCCCCAAAATAAAAGATCGACACTAAAATCAAGAAAGAACTAACCTATGTTCTCAGCCCAATTCCGGGGAAGCCGAGAGGAATCGAAGTCACCCATGGATGCTCGGTCCACCTTAAAAACAAAGATTTGCTCACGCCATTTCTCATCGCGATAATGGACGTCCTCGACAATCTGGCGACCCGGACGCGGAGATACGAGGAAAGTTCGAGGACTCTGCTTGTTATGCTTCACTAGAACAAGGTGACGGAACTCACGAAGACCGAAGGAAAGACCCTCCTCTCTCTAGCTCTAACTAAGAGCGCTATAAGATGCCTAAGAAAATTCGGGAGGATTTGGGTGAACGATAAACCAAGCTCCTCCAAGATCTCGAGGACAGGCTCGGGGATCGGGAAAGAAAGACCACAAAATTGGAAGAAAGAGAGATAGGCTCTGCAGTATCCCCCTCAAACGGTTCCGGGAGTCTCAGATGCAGAAGCCAAGTCAAGCACGACGGCGCGGTCGACTCCGTACACCGTGTAGAGATCCTCGAGATCGTCGGTCGTGGTCGTCGGGCGAGGAAAGCTGAACGACGAAGACATCTTTGGTTCAGTGATCAAGAAATCTCAAAGCAATAGCAAAAGAGATGAAAAAGAAGAATCGGAATTGAAAAAAAAAAAAACCCCTTGCGTATTTATAGTCGCCCCAACGACTCTATCGCCATTCTCGAGAAAGATAATGATGACCTAGGACTCGCCCTAGCAGCGGCTGATATAGCCGTTACGCACAAGAATAAAAATGCGCCAAGCAACGGTCTCAAAAGTTTATCATTAGATTCAAACCAAAATCGTACCGGTTACCAAGTGGCGAAATCAGGATTAAAGCAAACCACGTCTTCTCGTTTCGTTCAAACCAAAAGAGGCTGCGGGACAAATGTTGGACCCAATTTTGGTCAATACATTATTAATAGGCCACGATCAAGTAAATGGGCCACAAAGAGTTAAAGCCCATAGCGAACACTCGAACTCGAGACGGAGATTTCGAAGATCCGGAGATCGCGGAACCATTGCAGAGATCACGGAACTGTTGCGAACATCACGAGAGCAGCACGCTATAAAAAGTGGTCGACACATAAAGAAGGCACTCGTTGAAAACCCTAGAGAGAGATACACCCAAATTTCGACCTTGTTTTCATCCATCTTTAGATTTTTTCTCTTAACGATCTCGTTATAACGTTCGATCTTGTTTCGCTCATTCTATTCGATCTTATTCATCAATAAAAGTCTATTTTTGCCTACCGGAAACTGATTATATTGTTGTGTTCTAAAGATATCGTTGCGTACATCATTTATCTTCCCTTGATTAAACTCCCGATCACTATCAAATTCTTAGTGTAGATTTTAGGATCTACACACGTGTTCTTCTTTTTTTCTGAAGTGAGTATTATGCTGAAAATCAATAGCATATTCTGCCATCACCACTACGTGAAGTTCCACGGGTTCTTGGGTTTTCATAATTTGTTGCTACAGTAAATGTTTAGTTCGTCAACTGTAAAAACGTCAACAGTATCCTTCATAGGAACATCACCATCATCATCATCATAGCTATAAATAATTGGAGGAGCATATATCTCTTTACAAAGATCTTCCTCACTTTCATATTCGTACTCGTCATACACCGGATCATCATAAACATCAAGGTTATCTTCCTCCTTTGACTCTGCATCATCAACTTCAACGTAGACGTCGTTTGTTGATGGGAACAGTTGCACGGTCATCGCCTGAACAATAGTGATCAAAGTGTAGATTTGCGCTTGGAGATCGGCGAAGACTTTCCGAGTAATCTTAGATTCAGTCATACTCGATGCGTTCGACATCCAAAGACCTTACTTTGATTAAGAAACCAAAGTGGTGGCTGTGATACCAACATGGCATAGCGTGAGGACTAGATAATCAGCTCAACCAAGAGATTTGATAATCCTCTTTAGGACCTGCTTCGCTCAATCAAAAGATTCGAAGAACCACACTTGAGACCGGCTTTTTGTGTTGATGAATTTAATCAAATTAAGAATAAGAAAAAAGAGTGGTTATTAATTATCAAAAGCTATCCCACTACAACCGCAAGAAAAAGACTTAAATAACAAAACTAATGAAACACTAATCTAAGAACAAAGCCATGTTAATGACTAAACCTATAATAACTAAACAACAATTAATAAAGCCCATAATAATAATATCCTAAACACGTGACCTAACTCCATCGTGATGGCACCGGTGACGTGCTATAATTGTCAAGATGCCATGCATCAGTATCCTTGGTCCATGGCCTCTCATTCGTTCTTCCTTAACACATGGACCAGTTCAACAAAATATTATTCAAAATATGAACCAATAATGGACTTCTCTTCAGCATTCAACACAATGACGCTCATCGACCCAACAAAAAATTAGTAGTACGTGAATATGGAGCCACTGCACATCTCACCAACTCTGCATGTAATTTTAAGTCTGTTTTTTAAAAAAAATTTAGGCTCCAGTAAGTCATGAAAAACGCATGGCTACCGGCCGTCACATTCCCATAAATTTGGTTCTTTTTCACCTCAAACTCTTGCCCATGGTCTCTAAATTAGTTGATATTACATCTTTTATCATAAAAATTGATCTATGTTTGTCATTTTACTAATGATAATCAATGCTCAATCACCTTCCTCAAGTTGTATACAACAACCAAATCAACAGGATATTGCAATGATTGAGGATCCACAGTGCAATGTTTACTCGATCCAAACACAACATTCGTCAGCCAAGACAATTTATCTCCCTTCTCACACACAGTTTCTCATCGCTACTTTTACATTCACGAAGTATAAAGCGTGTCTTTAAAGCAAATAGCAATTCGCAAGAGGAGGGTATCGACTTCTCGGAAACCTTCAGCCTAGTCGTAACCATAGGAAAAATAATCCTTCATGTTGTTCTCACTCGGGATTGGACGATCAACCAACTTGATGTCCATAATGCCTTCTTTCAAGAAAAGTTCACTGAGGCAATTTATATGTTCCAGCGACCGGGTTTTGTTCACAAATACAAGCTTAATCATGTTTGCAAGCTAAAGCGATCAATATATGGCGTGAACCATATGTATCTAGTTCAAAAATAGCGTGAACCATATGTATCTAGTTCAAAAATACTTGCTTTGTCAATATTATTACTAACCATGGTTTCTCGCATATCAAAAGTGATGATAGCTTGTTTATGTACATAAATCAATTTGGCATAGCATACCTACTCATGTATGTATATTATAGTCACAAATTTTCTCCTTGTCTAAAATCTCAAATTAATCATCGGCATGATGAAAGGAAAGTTCATCTGACATATGCTTGCAATATTAAATCTTTCCTTGGCATATTAGAATAATTTAATGACAAATAGATATTTCTCAACCAAACAAGGAACACAACGCGTAAACATGGATATATGGCTTCAAACCATGCTTAATTCCGGTTGATTAAAAATCTTGGAGAAAGAGGATAAACCAGTCGCAAATTTAAAGGATTACAAGAGCCTTGTTGGAGGTCTCCAAGATCTAGCTTTTACTAGACTGGACATCTCCGACGCGGTGCAGCATATATGTTTTTTTTATGCATGACTCAAGAGAATAAAATCTACAATATCTACGTTACATTCTTTAGTACATCCAAGGTATATGAACACAAGGCCCCAAACTCTTAAAAAACAGAACATGAACATTACAATCTATTTAGACATAGAATCGGCTAGTTTTCCATCAAAAAAGCGTTCAACATCTGATTTTGGGTGTACTTAGTGACAATCTAGTTTTGTGGTCAGCTAAACGACAACATACGGTCTCACGATTTAATATAAAGGCATAATACAAGGCTGACACGAATGTAATAGCCGATTCTTGTTGTATCATAAACTTGTTTTGGAAATGTATTGCATTATACGACAAGGAATAATGGTATACTGCAACAACAACAATGCAATTTACCTTTCATCTAATCCTATTTAGTCTTAAAAAACCTAATATATCAAAATAGAGTTTCATTTTTCCCCAAAAAGGCTGAATGGATTAATTATGACTTTATTACATTTTTTCTTCTCATAACTATGGGGATTTTTTTTCTAAAAGATTATATTCACCCCCCTATCTAATAGCTTTTGTTGTTGATCCATATGCGAAAATAAAGTGAAGATAAAATATACCAAATAATATTCGTCTATAGATTATGGATAAGTTAAGAGTAAATCTCTCAAAAAATTGTAACAATACTTGTATATATTTAGGAGTGAATACATATATTTAGGGCCTGACTGTTTCAAACGCAGCGGTTGCGGTTGCTGGAGTTTGCGGATACGGGTGGTTGCGGTTTCTAGCGGTTTTAAGAGATTTGTACGACTGGTTCTGCGGTTAGAAATTGGTGCGTTTGCGGGATACTTATGACTGGATAATTACCAAATACAGCAGCAGTTAAATAATAAATTAACAATATTTACATTTTATATAATTATGAAAATATCAAAAATCATAATATTATAATAAATATGAAAATTATATTTAGAAAATTAGTTTTAAAATTTTAAAATTATAGAAAATATTTTTATTTTAATAATTCCAATTTAAAAATTTTATTGAATATTTTTATTTTTGTATTTTTATGGTTTTTGTAAAAAAATAGAAAAGTTATCCTCCCGCAAACGCGTGCAACCGCAAACGCTAGCTGGAACCAGCTTTTGATTTTAAGAGGTTCAGAGCGGTGTTTGAATCGATTTGTAGCAGTTTGTATGATTGTTTTGAAACGCTGTCAAACCGCTACCAATCGCAAAAGCTGCGTTTGCGGGTGGTAGTGGAAAAACCAGTCAGACCCTTAGAATACAAGATTCGACAAATACATTAGGGGGGGGGGGGTTTATTGGATACTGTAGTTTAATGGAATTGAATGTAATTTAATTCTAGAATGAAATTCTCTGTTATTGAATTAAGCATTTGGCAGATAGAATTGAGAATCTATCAAAATCACATGTTATTCAATATTTACTAGATTTTAGTAGAAACACTTATTTGAGATTTTAATTTACTTTTTTATTGAAATAAAGCGTTAAACAAATACAGACTTTTCATCTGTTTTTTTCTAGGATCTACATTATAATGAGGCACTTTGCTCACTACTCATCGCGCCACGTCAACGTTTTGTAGGCTCCACTTTTAAAAAGTGTGAAAAAGTGTCAAGTCCATGGCTCGAACCTGGGTTATTGAGATATAAACACCAACATTTATACCACTAAACTAAAGGATACTTTGTACATTGATGGCCGAAACTAATATATATTTATGAAGGTCAGAAGCCCTTACTTCTTCGGCTTCCTCTGAGGGCCAGACCTACAAGTGTATTATGGGATTATGGGTTTCATTTTTAAATGAGATTAATCACGTTATATAAAAAAAACCTCAAGTTTGCAACAATTATAGTTATCTCATATTGTAAATTGTCGTCGTTTAACATGAATTAGGGTTCTTTTCATCATTGTCTCAGACAAGTCTGAGTTACAGATTTGCGCTATATGTCTGTTCGTAATCTATTTTTTCACCGGTGAACTCTTCATCTTCCCATCTTAAATGCTTGTCCTGATTTGTAGGCCCTTTGTAAACCCTATATATATGATTCTCATCTTTGATGAACCCAATCTGCATCTCCACAAAACTCATTGATTCCTCTTAGATTTAACCATCTTCTAGAAAATGTCTTTCTCTGCCTCTCCAGTTCCTCAAACCGGCGTCCATGGCGTCCGTCACCCAACTTTCGAGTCTCTCCGTCTTGGTCATAGTAGTCAGAGCACAGCCTCTGGCCTTCTCCGCTTCTGGGATTCCTTGAACTTCAAGAAAGACAATGAGTTTATGGGAATCACGGTAATTCTGTTCCTTGATGAAAAGGTAAGTTAATCTTCGATCTATCACACTTATTTTACATAATTGGTTTTAATTAATTTCTTTATTCTTTGTTGAATAATATTATTTGCAGATTATGTGATTCATGGGTTTATTCCCGCCGGACGTGCTAATCATTACATGTCATCTTTGAAAGTCGGTTCCATTGTGAAAGTCGATTGTTTTGAGGTTGTTAGGTGCTCAAACATGTACAAGATAACTTATCATCCATTCCTCATTCGTTTTATCTCAACAACCATTATTGATGAAGTCATCATGGGTGCTCCTGAGATCCGTCTCCAGTCATGATTAGACTGTTCGACAATCTCCAAGTGTTTGCGAACACAAACCTAGAACTCCCAGGTATATTATCATATTGCATCTGAGTTTATATTATGTTTCGATATCATAACTGATATTTAAACTCGCAGATGTGGTTGGGCAAACTCGTTATGTCCAGGGCTCTGACCTCACCAAAGAAACAACTCGAGTCGTTATTCGTCTCCTCATTGATCCGTAAGAAACAATCAACGCACAATTCCCTTTATATTATTGTCTATATTGTGCTAACATCAATAATCAAAAATATTTCATACCCAAGATCTGTGGTCATCTATTTATTTCATTTACTTATCAAACTAATTTTACACAAACATTAATTTTACAACGTAAAAGAAACCACAACAACTCAACGCACAATTCCCTTTATATTATTGTCTATATTGTGCTAACATCAATAATCAAAAATATTTCATACCCAAGATCTGTGGTCATCTATTTATTACATTTACTTATCAAACTAATTTTACACAAACATTAATTTTACAACGTAAAAGAAACCACAACAACTCAAACAATCAAAGCACCAAAAACTAGAATCCCAAAAAAGATGAATCATTAATGATCACCTCTCATTTTTGTCTAATCTTACAAATAAACTTCAAAACAAATATACCAAACCAATCACCTCAACTAAAACTCAACGACACATACATCGAGTCAGCTAAACAAATAAAAACTATACGGTTAGTTATTTAACAATTCACAAACTTACTTTCGCAGATTCTTACGAAGAAGACGAAGACGACAACCAAGATCAGTGAAATTACCTAAACAAAAAATCAAAGTAAATTACGAACTCTAATAAATACAACTAACAATGATTTTTGTTTACATATTACTCATCAAATAAAAGGGGAACAACCACAGCCACACCAGAAGATACAAGAGACAATCTCGACAGACACAAAGGCGGAAACAACATCTCCACCTGCTCACTCCTCTTGTCTTATTAAAATAGCTTACATGCCCAATGTCAACATGCCAATGCTATTGTCTTCTTATGAAAAATATATAAATTCGTTTAATACCCATTAAGGCCCAAATACTCAGAATTGTCACTTATTTTATAGTTATTTCTAAAAGTCTTCATGTATTTGTTTTAAAGGTCGGGTAAAAGCAACACGTTTAAAAATAAAATAAAAAACATATAACAAACATAATAAGGATGATAAAAATTATTACGTAATACACACAACTTACACAACTAACCTGGAGAAAAAATATCGAGAAACAAAAGGTACTCTCAATAACATTAATATAATTTATGTACTTTCAATAGTACTAGAAACAAATTAAAAAGACAAATAAACAATAAGTCTCGGTGACACAACAAGCAATACCACGAACTATATCAATCATATTATTAACACAATTTAATCATTCATAAGTGGAGAACAATGCATACACAGTTCATCATCACAACTCTAACCCTATAACAATAAAAAACTTGAAAAACAATGATCAACCCAAAATGCAAAATTGACAACTACAATAACCCTAGTAAATATTGAGATGAAACAAGAAATTTGTCCATAACTCCGCGCTTGTGCGGGGACAATGCCCATAGGGTTAAACAAATACATACTTTTATTGGATACCGTAGTTTAATGGAATTAGTGTAATTTGATTTTAGAATAAAATTCTCTGTTATTGAATTAAGTATTTCGTAGATAGAATTGAGAAGGACAATTCTCTGAAATAGTTTTTTTTAAGTTTTTGTCACAAAAATAGCTTTCAAGAAAAAAATGACCAAAATAGTTCCATTTTGTTTTGAAAATTTTAATTATAATTTTTAATTTATTTTAAATTTGAAATCATATTTTAAAAACCCCACCTCTTAAGTGTAAACCCTAAATTTAGATTAGTTAACCCTTTTAATAAAACTTATTTTGGTAATTTTCTTTATTGATGATTGTTTTTACGACAAAAACTTTTAAAAAAAATTATCACACAGAATTTCTCAATTGCTGATAATCCATTACAATCACCTGTTATTCAATACTAGATCCTTTCTCCGCGCTACATGCGAATAATATATTTATATTTGTTACATTTATCATTTTTATTTGTATGTGAATTTTTGTATATTTAATTATATATAACTAATTTTCAAATTTGATTTTTTTTTAGTTTGAAGTAATTATTTCTATTATACGTAACACAATTAACTAATAAATATGAAGAATCAAGTCCGAAATTTTAGAGTTATGTAGAAAATATATAATTATGTATAGAACATAAATTATCTTAGTTTAAAAGATCGGAATCTCATCTTGAATAAATTCGCGAAAATAAAAAATACTCCAATAGCCTACTTAAAATATAAAACCCCCTTTTCAAAAAAATAAGTGTAAACTTAATAATATTTTGTTACGTGTAATAGGTTAAAACTAACAATTGAATATCGATCTAGAATATTGTTTTAATATATCTAATGGTAAAATATTAATTATAATAAACAAATTTTGAATTTTGTAATATTACATGAATTAGAAATCTTTAAAATCTAAAATATATTTTATTAACATAATATACTTTTTATTCATTTATTATTTTAACGTTACAAAATATTGCTTTAGTTTTATTTGTATATTAATTTTTTAATAATTTAGTTTCTTTTTAAGTAATTTTAAAGTTATCAAGAATATAATATATTTAAATTTATTTATTTAAATATATCCAAATATGATGTCTCGTTTTTATGTGTGTTTGCATTGTACATATTTAATTTGTAGTTTGTATATTTAATAACACCTTGTTGCGTACCGTTCTATGGGTTTAATAAATGTGTTGTCATTTTTTTTTACTACTACTAACATGATTTTTTAGTGATCAGTGATAATGTATTTTTGACGTTATGTATTATATTTTATCGTATATTTTCTAACTCTTCATGCTGACATTTTTTTAGAATCATTTTAATTAGATAATACGTTTAAAGATGTAAATAAAACTGTGTATGCTGTAAATTTAGACTTTTTAGTGTAACTGAGCACTATCAATTATGGAAATTATATTATGATTTTATTTAACTAAATCTTTCTTTCTGTGTATAATTTTTTGTTTTATTTTATATTTTTACAATTTTATTGTCTTATTCTTTAATTGCAGAGAATTGCTATTTCCAATTTTTGTTTCATATACTTTAAAAGTCTTCGGTTGATTTTTGTTTGTTTTTTTTCTCCAATTACAATGTACAGTTCGACCGTTTCTTTTTTTTGGGATCAAACAGCTAATATCATCAGATAGAAAAGCTTAAACTCCAAGAATGAAGTGAGTATTTGTGTTAGAGAAAACTGATTTAGCCACTAATATAGTGTATATTATAATATTAGAAGGTATGTAAACTCTTCTTTGTTGTCTTATGGTGGACATAATTAAGTTGTTATCAATTGATTCTATATTTGTGATAACTGGAAATACATCTTTATGTCTTACTTACATCATCCTTAATTGGTTTACAGTTCAACTATTTCTAATATACTAAGAGTAACATAATATTAGATGTTGATTATCTCCTTCCAATTAGGAATGCACAAAATGAGAGAAATTCAAGGTGAGACCACTTTACAATTTTGTCCTAATATCTATATAGAGTTAGTTTATAGATTACTCTATCTCTTTCAAAATGTAATCAATTTTAATTAAAATTTGTATTATTTAAAAGTTATTACTTTTGAAAGCTGTCATTTAATATATAAATTTAATCAATTTCACAATAATTTACCTAATTTAATTGGCCACACAATATCCAATAAATATAAAGTTATATTGAAATATAAAAACAATTTATATAGTAATGCAATGTGCATATATTTCTTGTGTAGCAAATAATTTAAGTACTAATTGGAAGCATAAATGAACAGGCTAATAGAGATACAATTAAATATAAGAACTTGTTGAGTGGGGTTCATATGAACTTTTTTAGCATATTTTCTTAAATCAAAATTCTAGAAAGTGTGTATGTTCACAGTTTTTTTTTTTTTTTGCTTACAACTTTATGCCTTGAACACTTGCACTATTAAAGTGATTTTGATGGAAGATCTCAAAATTTATAAATGAAGAAATTTGATGTTGAGAGTTTTGCTTACATATGGTCGGTTCGCGCTGCAGCAGGATATGATGTATTAGTTTTTATCAGTGATATAATTTGTGTGTAATTTTTTTTTCATTTACTTGTGAGTGTGATTATGTTAAACAATCAGTATTGTCTACATCAAATTTTAGTTATATAACTAAAAACGATATGTGAGCATATTCATTATTATCGCTGATTTGATTCAAAGTTGCAAATTTTTATACTGTTATAATACTTCTCTAAATATAAACCTTGGGCATTATAAATTAAATCAATCAAAATCAAACATAATAGAGAAAACTTGTTAAACCATAGAGCATAAAGGATATTTCTGGATTTTATGGAGCGGAAAGTTAAGTATTAATCTCTTATTCTTCCTCTTTAGACAAAAAGCAGCATATTTTTTTTTTTTTTTATCAAATGAGAGTTTCTATGCTGTTTATTTAACAATTAGATATAAGAGCATGAGAAAGCAAATATAACTATAATTTAGATTTAAATAGATATATATTATATCAGAACTGAATATTAAAATATAATTAATATGCCAATTTAGAATTCTTTTTTATTTACTCATTGTGTTACCCAACAAATTTGAAATGACTAAAACTCACTATTTTTAATATTTTCGGTATTGGAATTAACGGAGGATAAACAATTGTTAAAATTTAATTTAATTAAACTTTTGTTTATGCTTTAATTATTAAAATCTTATTATTTACTTTTCCATATAAACAATTATCATTGAGTTCCAGTTTCTCTAGTATCCGTCTTTAAAGGTAGTATAAAATGAAGAAAATGGTTCATTACATTTTCTATATCAAACGATAATATATTCTTTTGGCTGATAGAGTACCGAAGTTGTTTTAGTAGGCTGACCGAAGAAATCAATTATTTTAGCTTTTTTGGGCAAAGGTTAAAAAGATTGTTTGATCAAACTGCAACATAAGTAGAGAAAATTGTCAAATATGATTCACAACTTGATTTCAAACACAAAGGTTAACCCAAACTTGAATCAAATGCAAAAGTAACCTAAAAATCTATTGAAATTACAACCAACCCCTTGTGAACAAACAAAAAATCCGAAATTTTTTTACGTTTCTAACCCCCGTAAGTCGCTTGGACTAGTTATACTTAGAAATAATTTAAAATTTTTGTAAAAAATATTTTGATAAGTGAAAAATTAAAATCATTTAATTAACATATGTTTTAAGAGATATAAATTAAGATATAACAAAAGTTAATTGTTTTCAACATAGATGAGTGAAAGTAGTGAGTCATGATATTCTTTGGTTTAGGTTTTGCCAACATATGTTGTAGTATTGTATGTGTTCTTAGGGTTAGATTTAGGAATGCATAAATGTTTTTTTGAAAACTTTAAAATTTACCTAAGTGTTTTTATTTCTGTGTATAGTAAACACTATTTAAGTATAACTACGGGTTTATAACGTGGTTAGATAGTTATAGTCAATTTAGTTTAGGGGTTAAATTTAGGGTCTGGGACGACTTACTAGTAAATCGTCTGATGTACAATATTCAACAGACGACTTACTAGTAAGTCGTCCAAACCGGACCAAACCTTTAATTTTACAATGTACTTTTAAACCTAACCGGATTATTTACCGGCCATATATAAGGTGTTTTTTTTCACTGTTTATCGAAAATCAGAAAACCCTAAAGCCGTTTCTCTCAAAGGCGATTTCGAAGGCGATTTCCGTCGATTCTCTCTAATCCATCGTTCTCATCGTTCTCATCGTTCTCACCGCCGGTTATCTCTCTGCCGTTATCACCTTCGTTCTCACCACCGTTCTCACAGCTGCTTCCTCTATTTAAGATCCGAGAGGAAACCCTAGCGCGCATTCTCTCAGAGGGGTCTCGTTGAACTCCGCCGCCGGTAAGTTATATCCCTTACTGTCGAGTGATTGATTGAGGAAAAGGTGAACATAAAACTGGAAGTCTTGGAAGACTTATAATTAAGTCGTCTGGAAAGTCTTCCAGCTGGAAGACTTTCCAGACGACTTAATTATAAGTCTTTCAGATGGAAAACTTGCCAGACGACTTAATTATAAGTCTTTGATTGTTTGAGATGGTTGTCTTTGATTGTTTTGCAGGCAAAAAAATGGAGATGCCAGAACTCCCCCGTAGGATATATACATTAGGGGAAGAGCCCCCCGCAGTGCATAGCATTTCGTATCATACTTGTTGGACGTTGCATGCTGCTTTAAAGAAAGCTCTTCATGATGACGAATATGAAGAGCTGAAGGAGTCGAAGTTGGGAGTTTTCATCAAGTTCCAAGAGCTGGGATTTGATTGGGCTTCAAGGCTGGTTCACTACATGCTCGGTTTCCAGCTGGACATAAAGAAGAAGTATGAGCTGTGGAGTCTCGTTGGTCCAGAACCTGTGAGGTTTTCACTGTTAGAGTTTGAAAACCTCACTGGTCTAAACTGCGAGTACATCGAGGACCTTGAGAGACCTCACTCTGTTGTTACAAAGGAGTTGACTTCTTTTTGGGAGATGCTGGGAGTTCATGTCGAAGCTGGGCCATCTACTCAGGAGATAATAACAGCACTTGAGAGATGCGAAGGGTGGTCTCGGGATGATCGCAAGCGGCTCGCGTACCTTGCCATCTTCACTGGATACATTGAAGGGAGAAAGTATTCAACCCTACACGGGTTAGTCTGGTAAGGCTAGTGATGGAGCTAGAACGGTTTGAGAATTATCCATGGGGGAGAGTCGCGTTTAAGGTGCTGATGGACTCTAAGAAGGGCAGAGATATTTTGGGTTGTTACACTATTAATGGGTTTGCGCAAGCTCTCCATGTCTGGGTGTACACAGCTCTTCCGGAATTGGGTGCTACTTTTGGTAATCCTCTCCCAAACAATCTGTCTCCACCGATACTGGCTTACAAGGGTCGCAAAGGACGCAAACAGTTTAAAGAAGCTATCCTCAGTCAGGTATTTACTTCAATCTGGACGACTTCGCAGAAAACTTATAATTAAGTCGTCTGATAAGTCTTCCACTTAGACGACTTAGTAGAAGACTTATAATTAAGTCGCCTGGAAAGCCTTCTAGCTGGATGACTTAGTAGACGCCTTATAATTAAGTCGTCTGGGAAGACTATCCATACTACTTAATTATAAGTCTTCTACTAAGTCTTCGAGCTGGAAGACTTTCCAGACGACTT
Source organism: Brassica napus (assembly GCF_020379485.1). NCBI lineage: Eukaryota > Viridiplantae > Streptophyta > Magnoliopsida > Brassicales > Brassicaceae > Brassica > Brassica napus. Next base: position 37,333,258 of record NC_063452.1, on the reverse strand, counting down.
AATTATAAGTCGTCTACTAAGTCGTCCAGCTGGAAGACTTTCCAGATGACTTAATTATAAGTCGTCTGTGAAGTCTTTTCTTTCCATCTTTCTTAATCCGTCAAATATCTAAGTTCATATCTTCTATTTACTGCAGACTAGGGTGATCAACTTTGTTCAAAAGGACACTGGTGAAATGTTTCCAAAATGGGAGTTTGATGTTGAGGACACGCTCGCGGAGAACATAATTAAACTCATGTTTGTGAAGAAACCGTGGAAGTGGACCATGGATTGCTGGGAAGTCACCGGTACTTGGGTCAATACAAAGCCGGCGGTTGTGAGTCCAGCGAAGAAAAAGGTAGTGAAGGAAGACAGTCCAAGACCTCGGAAGAAAGCTCGTAAAGAGGCACCTGCTGAAGCTAGTGAAGAGGCAGCTGCAGAGGCTAGTGAGAGGCAGCTGCAGAGGCTAGTGAAGAGGTGACTACGACTGTTGGTGGGTTGACCAAAGAGGATATTAAAACCATGTTCAAGGACATAGATGATGCCATGAGGGAAGGGTTTGGGACGTGCCTTAAGGAGATCAAGTATCTGTCGGAAAGGATGGAAGCTGTGGAGAAGAAGGTTGGTATCACCACAAAACGGAAAGGGACATCATCTCAAAACACTACCTCTCCACCTAAACTGACGCTCGAACCCGGGGATAGTAACGAATCCTCTCACAACAAGAGATTGACTAGACAAAGTCTTAAGAATAAGAATTGAAAAGTTGCATTTGCTTTGTTTCTTGTATGTCAGAACATGTGTGCTTTGTTTATAGTGTATGGATTTTATATTTGTATTTTGTTTCATGTTTGAAGACACTCATTGGTTATTATTGTTTGAAATGGATCTTTGGTTATTATTGTATAAACCCATCTTGTATATTGAAGAGTGAAAGTGTCAATGGGACGAACGCGGGAAGGAAGAGCTTGGCGGAGGATAAAGGTCCAGATGTGCCCGAAGATGTGCCCGCAGATGTGCCCGCAGATGCTAGTTCCTCGGAAGATAAAGCTCCAGAACCGAGCCTTGTTCTATTGGACAAAAATCAATCCACTGTTTCAGATTTACAGAACGAGGATGCTAGATATCTAGAAAAGAGGGATGCTGCTTTGGCACTTTGCCGTGCAAAGAGTGATCGAACAAGAAAACTTGCTGCCTCACAGAAATCTCCTTATACGGCAAACAGCACGGCCAGAGTGATCATTTCAAACAAAATTTATCCAGGCTATAATCCTTTTGCACCAATTGACAAGACGAAGTTGAAGGAGCTCGCTTATTGGTTTAAATCTTGTCCGTAAGTGTTTGCTTTCCCCATAATAGCTTGCTTTTCACATAATAGCTTGCTTTTCCCATAACACCTGATTGCTTTTCAACATTTTGTGTTTGCAGTCATTATAGAACAGCTCTCGATAAAAAACCACGTAAAAGTAGAACTTGGTGGTATCAAATCCTCCGAACCTCCCTAGAGTGGCTGGAGGACTGTGTAAGTCTTCTGCTATGACGTAGACGACTTACTTGTAAGTCGTCTGGTAAGTCTTCTACGTAGACGACTTATCAGACGACTTAATTCGTCAACGACTTACTTGTAAGTCGTCTGGTAAGTCGTCTACGTAGAAGACTTACCACTAAGTCACCTGATATCTTCTGACTTGTACTCTATTTTATATGCAGCATGTTGATGCTTTTATTAATGTGCTGAGGAAGAGGTACGACGCTAACCCACAACATTTCAGGAGCGAGAGAATGTGTTTCCTTGATCATCTCTTTGCTCAGCAATGGAGATTCAACTTCAAGGATTTTATGGACTCGAAGCCCGATCACAACGGTTTAGGAAGAAGACTCCCTGGTGGGGCGTGAAATTATTATGCAGGCACTATACCATCATTTTGCCAATCGAACAAGGTTTGGGGGACGGATATTGATGATATCTATGCGCCAGTAAACTTCGCCGACAGTCATTGGATTGCTATGTGGATATCGATCCCTAAGAGGCACATAGTCGTCTTTGACAGCATTTGTTCCAGTATCTCCCCAGAAGAACTAGATGTGGTAATGGAGCCTTTTCTCTACATGGTCCCTTATCTGCTTGTTGAGTGCGCTTCCTCAGACGAACTACGTGCCCAATACAGCCTGGAGCCATTCACATATGAGAGACCGACCAATATACCTCCGGCCCAACGGTGATTGTGGCGTGTACACTCTAAAGTACATTGAATGTCATGCTCTTGGGATAGAGTTTAGTAAAAAAGACTTTGCTAAGCCCAACGGGAAGAGTATCAGGGATAAGATGGCGGTGGATATATTTCAAGAGCTTCCTGACGCGCATGAGTTCGAAAACAAGGACATGGATGACATCCTGGGTACGTATGACGGGTGATAAACATGCCACTTTATATTATTTTGTATGATAGATTAGGCTGATGTGTGTATTTGAACTTGATCCCTATTTTGTAACTATATTCTGCGCAGAAGACTTACAGTTAAGTCGTCTGGAATATTGGACGACTTAACTATAAGTAGTCTGGAAAGTCTTTTGAGCAGTGACCTTTTGTAACTATATTTCGGATAATATAAAGGGCAAGACCATCTCAAATTTGTTTGGTAGTGCAATTTGACAAAGAAGTTGTCACAGATAAGTTCATAACACAAATTTTTAGTAAATAGACAGAACACTGGACGACTAACTTGAAGGTCTTCTGGAAGAAAAAACCCTGGACGACCTTCTGGACGACTTAATTGAAGGTCTTCTGGAAGACTAATCACTGGACGACTAACTTGAAGGTCTTCTGGAAGAAAAAACCCTGGACGACTAACTGAACGACCTTCTGGACGACTTAATTGAAGGTCTTCTGGAAGACTAAACACTGGACGACTAACTTGAAGGTCTTCTGGAAGAAAAAACCCTGGACGACTAACTGGACAACCTTCTGGACGACTTAATTGAAGGTCTTCTGGAAGACTAATCACTGGACGACTAACTTGAAGGTCTTCTGGAAAAAAAACACTGGACGACTAACTGAACGACCTTCTAGATGACTTAATTGAAGGTCTTATGGAAGACTAATCACTGGACGACTAACTTGAAGGTCTTCTGGAAGAAAAAACCTGGACGACTAACTGGACGACCTTATGGACGACTTAATGGAAAGTCTTCTGGAAGACTAATCACTGGAAGACTTACATTGTGGTTTCGTATGGCCAGTTTCCTTGCATTTTGAGCATCTATAAACCCTGTGTTGCTTCCGGGGTTTGCGTCCTCTCATCCTGGATAGCTCCAACCAAGATTGCCATCTTGATTTCTTCTGTCTTCCCGGACCACGTTTTACTTCCGGAGGAAAGCATGTGCGTTCCTCAACTTGTTGTCCAACACAAGGATATATATTCTCTGTGTATCCTGCAAACAGAAAATCCTTTGAGTACACTGGACATACAAGTGTGGAGATATGCAAACCAACAGATGTTCCAGCAGCTATAGCATGAGAGCAAGGTATTTTCTCCACTGCATAGACACCACAATCACACTTTCCATGTTCCAAATCAACCACACAGTCCATTTTCCCACCTTTCACAAAGAATCGCCATCCATCAATTGGTTGTACCGTCATCGTATCCGCTATCTCCGATCGAACAGCAAGCAAGTATTCAACACCTCGACTATGTTGAGTTGGGAGACTCAAAGCATCTTCTCTCCTTTTCCAAAACCACTTTCCTAGCTTCTCCCTTATGAACTCCAACAGGAACTGAACCGGAAATCCTCTAGCTCGCTTCAGAGCGGAATTAATAGATTCAGCGATGTTGCTTGTCTTTATGTTGTACCTGTCCCCCTGACAATAAACCCTTGACCATAGGCTGACGTCGGCATTCTCCAAATACGTTGCAAGGTCCGGGTTTGCACTCCGTATCTCAGCCATGTACCGGTCAAAATCTGAAACCGTATGAGCATAAGCAGCACCTTTCACCAAGTACAAGAGATGTTTCCCTTTAAACTTTTTGACAATGTTATCTTGAAGGTGATAATAACATATTCCTCGGGTTGCCCAAGGAAACACCTTATCACACGCACTTTTAATGGCCGCGTGCCGGTCAGAGACTATCACCAGAGGCTGCTCATCAGATACACAACTAGCCAATTTTGTGAAAAACCATTCCCAAGAAGGTTCATCTTCAGCATCTACGATCCCAAAAGCCAATGGAAATATCTGAAAATTCCCATCTTGTGCGGCTGCAACTAACATAACACCTCCATATTTCCCACTTAGGTGAGTCCCATCCACCACAATGACCCTTCTCTGATACTTAAAACCTTTGATAGAAGCTCCAAAAGAGAGAAATAGATACTTAAATCTATTGATAGAATCAAGTTCTATAGCCGTGATAGAATCGGGATTTGCTAAGGAGATTTGCTCGAGATATGATGGCAGACGCGAATACCCATCTTCTGCTGATCCTCTCACCAATGTTTGTGCATATAAAAGTGCTCTGTATGAAGTGGTGTAATCAAGCGTCATGCCAAACATGTTCTTCATTGCATCAGTGATATGCTGCGGATTCAACCCATCAATGATTCCAACACGATCAATGAAAAGCCTAC